>NC_081411.1:290046261-290273761 GCF_030272615.1 Cryptomeria japonica | reverse complement strand
AGGACTCTAGGAGGGTCCAATATGTGTTATTAGAGTCTAGGTTGAGTCAAGTGTATGCCTAGTTTAATTGGTTTCTTTCTAGGTTTGCACTTTCTTGGTTGTTCTTGGTTTGAGTAGTCAATGGTGCCTTCTAGATGGTCAAAAGAGGCATAGGTTGATTTAATTATTAGAGCAGTTCAAAATAGCCTTAGAAATGTTGAAATATAGGCTAGTAATGATTTTTAATAGGTTGCCTAAGTGGGAAAGGGAAGATGTGTTAAATTGTTAAATTTGTCATGACAACTTGGTCCAAAAAGAGCTTAGTGGTGGAGTTAGGGTTCAAACATTGAACTAAGATTCCTCCAAACTTGGGAAAGACTATTTAAACCCTCTCCTATATGGATACCAAGGTTGAAAGAATTAATCTTTGTGAATGACAATCTGAAACCACTCATTTTCGGACTGTTATTAATGTTTTTGAATTATTTTGCATTGAACAATCAATACAAATGGATTGAATCCATTGATCCAAACTTGGATTATTATTCTTTGGTGTTTTTTGGTATCATATCATCCATTTCATGCTTTGTAAATAGATTTTATTAGTTCTTTTACTATTTTGTCTTCAAGCAGCCAATTTTGGCTTGTAAATAGCATACCTCTGAAAAATGGTTTCCCCATAAAATCCCACCGTGCAATAATCACGGCCTATTGGGAAATTGTAGGCAACCCAATGTACATTTTAAATATGTAGGGAGGAGTTCTAGAAGTTAATTTTTCTAATTTTGCCACCTTACCCTAAGTGAGTCCTGTTGCAACTTGGGTAGGAAAGACAAGGTGAGAAAATATGGAAGAATGCAGGGGTGAAACCAAGAACCTAACCTAAGCATTTGGTATTGTCCAATAGGTACATAATGAGTTGCAGATGAAAGGAGAAGCCTTGACAAATCCATTTCATGGCCTTTTCACAAGATTGAATAGTCACAGTCCTAAAAGCCTTTGAAACCCTAGTAAAACCTCATTTTTGGGTTAGGGCATTGTACGAACACTTGGGGGTCTAAAACCAACAAAATATCTTCGGGATAAATGTGTGATTGAAGAATCATAAAACTCTTTGCAAGGTCTTTTAGACCATGTGACTTCAAATTCCTAAAAACCTGGAGTAGGAGGCCTAATTCGGGCTCTTTCCTAGTAGCCCTCTTTTGAGAATTTTATTGAAGTCAGTAAAAAAGATGAGTTTGGTATTAAAAAAAAATGGACCTAGTTGACCAAATCCTATTTTTAAATAAAACCTCCACACCTCTGCAAAACTCATGATAGTATTGTGGGTGAGAGTGAGAAAATGTCAGTTGGAAGGATTGAGAACTAGTGAAGCACATTGAATTCGTAGAGTTCCCAATGAAGACACTTGTTGAATGTCACCTTAAGGTGGACAAAGCAGTAGTCTTAGCATAGTTTTATAAGGATTGGGAGGTCTTGAATCATATAAAGTCCTAGTGGAGTTGGTGGAGTAAGTGACACCATTAGGAGAAGTGTGAGCAAGCTAGGTAAACCCTATCAAATTGGTATCAGAGCCTATAAGAATTGGGATGGATAAAAATTTGATGTCCTTAGAGTTGGAAGAGTCTATTGGAGACAACATGGTGACCAATGCAGAGTTGGAAAAGACAGTGGATGATCAGGAGGAAGATAATAGGCTCCTGAAGGAAAAATTGTCAGAATTGAAAGGTAAGCTTGGTGAGATTGAAACCAAGGCAAATGAAGTGTTGGTAAAGGTTGAAGGAGCAGAAGGGAAGGGTAAAGAGGTGTCAGAAGTAGACAAAGTGCCTGAACCTGATCCTATTTTGGAACATGAACCTTTCCTAAAGGCATTGAAAGCCTTAAGTGGTAAATCACTAGAAGGATTGTCATTATTCATTGGTAAGATGGAAGTAGAAGTGGTTCTACAATGGATAGAGGGAATGGAGAACCATTTTGAATGTGAAGTTATAATTGAAGCGCAAAGAGACAAAGTGGCCAAGTCTAGGAGGAGGGGAGCAGCTCTCACATGGTGCAAATTTGTGCAAGATGAGAGGAAGAAAGTGGGTAAAACCCCCATCTCTTCTTGGAAAGGGATGTTAGTCAAAATCAAATAAGCCTATCTCCTTGATGACTATGAAATGCAGATCCATAGGAAAAGACAAAAAGACCTTGATGTAAGTGGTTATATGGAGGAGTTTCACAAACTTAGTCTTAGGTCTCATGTTGTGGAAGAAGAAAGCCTTAAGGTAGCTAGATACCTAAATGGACTAAGATGGAATATCCAAGAGGAAATTAGTCTATTGATCCCAAAGACAGTACATGAAAGCTATCAGCTTGCCCTTCAAGTGGAAGAAAAACTGAAAAGGAAACATGATTCAAGTAGTAGCAGGGGCAGAGGTAGAGGAAAAGAAAAGAAAGGCCATAGGGGAGGCTTTGGAGGAAGAAATTAAGAGTAAAGAACACAAGGCGAGTCTAAGCTCACTGATCAGCAAGAAGTTGGTACAAGTAGAAAAGGATCTAGTAGAGGAAGGGGGTCAAACAATGGTTTTAGAGGAAGAACTAGTGGACAAGGTAGAGGTTCATCATATTTTGCCTCAATGAAATGTTACCATTGCAATCAGCTTGGTTATTTGGCATATAGATGTCCAAAAAAGGGATCTTCATCATAGAGTGGTGAGAGAAGGGTGAACTACCTTCAAGAAGAGTATTCAAGTAGTAAGACCTCAGAAGTTGCTTTAGAATCAGAGGTAGGTGATAACATAATGATAAGAACAACTTTGATCAAAGAACCTGCCAAGGAAGAGCCTAACAAAAGGAGATCACTATTTAGAATCAAATGCAAGATTATGGGCAAGGTTTGTAAGGTGATAATTGACTCAAGGTCAACAAACAGCATTGTGTTAGAAGAGGTAGTGAGTAAGCTCAAGTTGCAAAGAATTCCTCATAACAACCCATATAGGGTCACTTGGCTGAATAAAGGCCAACATGTTTTGGTAAATGAGCAAGCATGGGTGGATTTCATCATTGGGAGGTATAAGGACAAAGTGCTATGCGATGTCCTACCCATGGATGCATGTCATCTTCTATTAGGAAGACCATGGAAATTCAATAGACAAGCTATTCATGATAGAGCCAAGAATGCATATTCATTCAAGAAAGACGAAGTCACATTCAAGATACAATCTATCCTTGAGGAAGGTGAAAAGAGAGCAGCAGGTCCTAATGTCCTTTGGTGAGTGAAAAATAGTTCTTGAAGACACTTGAGGAAGGTGAAGGAATAGGGTTTGCATTAGTGATGAAACCTAAAGAGGAAGATAAGAAGGAGAAACCATATTTGCCAATAGAGGTTCAAGATCTATTGAAAAAGTTCAAAGCGATAGTGAGTGATGGACAACCAGCCACCTTACCTCCTAAAAGAGCCATAAGCCATCAAATTGACTTCATACGTTGAGCATCCCTATCTAACAAAATCTTTTAGATCAAGGCCTAATTATGAAAAGCATTAGCCCTTGTGTTGTACCTACTGTCTTAGCCCCAAAGAAAGGTGGTACTTGGAGATTGTGCACTGACTCTAGGGCTATAAATAGGATTACCATTAGATATAGGTTTCCAATTCCTAGAACAGAAGACCTAATGGATTGTTTAGAGGAAGCCAAATACTTTACCAAGATTAACCTTAAAAGTGGATACCACCAAATTAGGATTAAGGAGGGTGATAAATGGAAAACAATGTTCAAGACAATAGAGGGTCTTTATGAATGGCTCATAATGTCATTTGGCTTATCAAATGCCCCAAGCACCTTCACGAGGCTCATGAATGAGGTGTTGAAGGACTTCATAGGTAAATTTGTGGTGGTATATTTAGATGATATTCTCATTTTCAGTAAGAATAAGGCAGATCATGTTAAGCACTTGCGAATTGTACTGCAAAGATTGTATGAGGGAAAACTAACCATGAACTTGGACAAGTGTGAATTTCTGAAGCAGGAGATGGTTTATCTTGGGTTTGTGTTGTCCCATGGCAATCTTAAGATGGATCCTAGCAAGATTGAAGCCATAGTTAATTGGCCTAATCCTGAGTCAGAAACAGAGGTGAGAAGCTTCTATGGCCTAGCTCAATACTACAAGAAATTCATTAGGCAATTCAATGCTATATGTGCACCAATGTTGGACACTATCAAAGGTGGAATGAAGGAAAAGTTTTAATGGAATGAACAGAAAATAAAGGTTTTGAAACCTTGAAAGAAAGGATAGCCACTCAACTGGTTTTGGTGTTGCCTAGTTTTGAGAAACTCTTCATAGTGGAATGTGATGCAAGAAATATTATAGTAGGTGCTGTCCTAAGTCAAGAAGAAAGGCCAGTAGCTTTTCATAGTGAGAAGCTAAGTGATGCTAAGAGAAAATACTCCTCATGTGAATTGGAGTTATATGCATTAGTGCAGGCTTTGAGGAAGTGGAGACACTATCTCCTTCCTAAGGATTTTGTAGTCTACATAGACAATCAAGCTTTAAGCTTCCTAAATTCACAAGACAAGGTTAGTCACAAGAACATGAAATGGGTAGAATATATGCAAGCCTACATACTTAAAATCAAGCACAAAAAGGGTCAACTAAATAGGATTGCTAATGCATTGAGTCAGAGACTCTTGACAGTACAAGAAATTCAGTTAAGAAGCACAGGTATTGACAATTTTAAAGACCTATACCCAGATGATGAAGATTTCTCCAATGCTTATAAGGTATGCAAAGAGTATCAAAACCATTTCCATAGTGAGTTTTTTTATTATAACTTGCAAAATGGGTTATTGTTTAAGGGAGGGCAACTTTGTGTGCCTAGAGGTTCATTAAGAGAAACTCTCATACAAGAGAAGTATAATGGCAGTCTTAGTGGTCATTTTGGACTCAACAAAACTCAAGAGTTAGTCCAAAGGTATTACTATTGGCCTAGGATGAATCAAGATGTTAGGAAGTATGTGGAAATTTGTATTGTTTGTCAAAAGGACAAGGGCACATCTTCAAATGCCAGTTTATACCAACCTCTTCCCATTCCAAATAGACCTTGGGAGTGCATTAGTATGGACTTTGTAGTGGGTTTTCCAAGGAAAAAGAAGGGATTTGATAGCATTTATGTCATAGTGGACAGGTTTAGTAAGATTGCCCACTTTGTACCTTGCAAGACCACTCATGATGCATATCATATTGCTTAATTGTTCTTTAAGGAAGTGATAAGGATACATGGATTGCCCATGAGTATTATTTCAGATAGGGACTCAAAGTTTATGAGTCATTTTTGGAAAACACTTTGGAAAAAGCTTGGCACCAATCTATCTTTTGGGTCTGCATACCATCCACAAACGGATGGATAGACCAAGGTGGTAAATAGGAGCTTAGGAAACCTTTTGAGGTTCCTTACCAAGGAATATGGTCAGACATGGGATCAAGTGTTGGCACAAGCTGAATATACTTTCAATGATACCATAAATGGAACCACGGGCAAAAGCCCTTTTGAGGTAATCTATGGTCTTCACCCAAGGGGTATTATTGAACTAAGATACCTAGGGAATGCAACAACAAGGAGTGGATATGCTGAAGATTTTGCTCAGTCTATGAAAGAGATCTATGAGTCAGTTAAGCAAGCATTGAAAGATAACACGGCTAAGATCAAACAAAAGGTTGATGAGAGAAGAAACAACATACAATTTCAAGTAGGAGATCTTGTCATGGTGCACCTCAACAAAGCAAGGTTGCAGCAAGAGATACCTAATAAGTTGCAGATGAGAAGGTTGGTTCCATGTGCCATCTTAGCCAAGTATGGAGAAAATGCATATAAGGTGGATCCACCAAGTGACATAGGATTGTCACCGGTTTTCAATGTAGAAGATTTAGTGGCTTACAAAGGGCCAATTCTAGATTCAGATCACTCTCAAATAGAGCTAGCAGATGATGCAAATAGCCTTCAAATGCCAGCAAAACCAAGTCCAAAGGCTGAGAAGATAATGAGTTCAAGGATCACTTAAAAGACAAGACACCAAACATATTGGGAGCACCTAATTAAGTGGCAGGGTATGGATGATATAGAGGCTACATGGATGCTTGAGATAGAGTTCAAGAAGTTAGGCATTCATCAAAATATGATCCCAAAAGAGGTGATTTAATTTTCTTTTGTTTGGGAGAATGGTGCACAAGCACCTAGGACTTAGGCTAATAGTCCTTCTTCAATTTTGCCTTGTACTAACCTTAGACAAGTCATATTTCTAATAAGGACTCCCGGTAGGTCCAATGTGTGTGATTAGAGTCTAGGTTGAGTCAAGTGTATGCCTAGTTCAATTGTTTTCTTTCTATGTTTGCACTTTGTTGGTTGTTCTTGGTTTGAGTAGTCAATGGTGCCTTCTAGAGAGTCAAAAAGGGCATAGGTTGATTAAAGTATTAGAGGAGTTCAAAATAGCCTTAGAAATGTTGAAATAGAAGTTAGTAATGATTTGTAATAGGTTTCCTAAGTGGGAAAGGCAAGATGTGGAAAATTGTAAAAGTACTTGGTCCTAAAAGAGCTTAGCGATGGAGTTAGGGTTCAAAAATTGACCTGAGATGCCTCCAAAAATGGGAAAGAATATTTAAACCCTCTCCTGTATGGATACCAAGGTTGGAAGCATTAATCTTTGTGAATGACAATCTGAAACCACTCATTTTCGGAGTGTTATTATTGCTTTTGTCTTATTTTGCATTGAACAGTGAATAGAAATGGATTGAATCCATTGATCCAAACTTGGATTATTATTCTTTGGTGTATTCTGGTGTCATATAGTCCATTTCATGCTTTGTAAATAGATTTTATTAGTTCTTTTACTATTTTGTCTTCAAGCAGCCAGTTTTGGCTTGTAAATAGCATACCTCTAAAAAATGGTTACCCCATAAAATCCCACAGTGAAATCATCATGGCCTATTGGTAAAAGCTAGGAAACCCAATGTATATTATAAATATGCGGGGAGAAGTTCTAGAAGTAAAGTTTTCTAATTTTGCCAGCTTACCCTAGGCGAGTCCTGTTGCAACTCAGTTAGGAAAGACAAGGTGAGAAAAGATGAAAGAATGTAGGGGTGAAAACAAGAACCTAACCTACACATTTGGCATTGTCCAATAGGTCCATACAGAGTTGTAGATGAAAGGAGAAGCCTTGACAAATCCATTTGATGGCCTTTTCACAAGATTGAACAATCACAGTCCTCAAAGCCTTTGAAACCCTAGCAAAACCTCTTTTTTGGGTTAGGGCATTGTACGAACACTTGGGGGTCTAAAACCAACAAAATATCTTGGGGATAAATGTGTGATTGAAGAATCATAAATTTCTTTGCAGGGTCTTTTGGACCATGTGACATTAAATTCCTAAAAACGTGGATTAGGAGGCCTAATTGGGGCTCTTTCTTAGTAGCCCTCTTTTGAGCATTTTCTTGAAGTCGGTAAGGAAGATGAGTTTGGTATTAAAACAAATGGACCTAGTTGACCAAATCCCATGTTGAAAGAAAACCTCCACACTTCTGTAAAACTCATGACAACATTGGGGGTGAGAGTGACAAAGTGTCAGTTGGAAGGATTGAAAACTAGTGAAGCACATTGAATTGGTAGAGTTCCTAGTGAAGACACTTGTTGAATGTCACCTTAAGGTGGACAAAGCAATAGTCCCAGTAGAGTTTGAGAAGGACTGGAAGGTCTTGAAGCATTGCAAGGCCTAGTGGATTTGGTGGAGTAAGCAACACCAATAGGAGAAGTGTGAGCAAGCTAGCTAAACCCTATCAGGCTCCCCTTGAGCCTCCAAACAAACACACAGACCCTTCAAAAATACGTAGAGCCAATACAAATTCATTGCTATGGAAAGCTTGGAAATTGATAAATATAAAGAGAATAATGGCATTTAAAATTAATTAGAATATAATCTTATATATATAGATGTAGATATATGTATGTATATGTATATGTATTTATATATATATATATATATATATATATATATATATTTATATATCAAATACGGAAATCAACATGCACAAGTATGATAAACTAGATGAATGCATGATTCCAATGCCTAGAATTTGATAATTATTTTGATCTAATCCCCCCCTCCCCAATCTCCAAATAGAATTTTAATAAAAAACAAATTAAATCCTGCATAACCAGAGTCAACCTATCCCTTCACATTTTCTCATTTCTATGAATCAACACATTGATTTTCTTTCAAAACAAGGATAAATTTAACATGCACAAGAAAGAACCAAAACCCCTACCTTATTATGGTATCCGAAAAGGAGAACAAAGATAGAAGCGATAATCATAGGGCACCAATCCAACGAGCTCCAATCTAGAAAGTTCGAACAAATCTTCCAAATTCATTTTCCCCAAAGCCTGAAATTTTACCAATTTCTTCTACCAAAACCCCCACAACTAGAACCAAAAATATTTGCATAGAAAAATCTTGGAAAGACTGCTCCATGCCCCCTCCCAAAAAGAAAGCCCCCCCCCAAAAAAATCCCCATTGCAAAATGTAACTCCCAACATAAATTGCATGCCAAAATTTTCTCATAATTAATTTATTTAAGTATCTCCCACATGCACTTACAAGAATTTAAATTTGAAAAAAAAAATTATAAATTACACTTTAAAAAATAAGTTCAATTAACACCAAAAAAAAATCCATAATTAATATTTAATTTCCTTTTTATAAATTATTTTTTAAACAATAAATTAGATTTTACTAATGTAATTAACTGAATAACATAATGCGCAATTTTAAGTATACTAATTAATTGACCATTAATAATTAATTTTCCTATAAAACATTAATATTAATATTTATGTTTATAACATATTACACTACATAAGGGTCTGGGGTTGAGACTAATCAACTCCAAATACCAACAAGACCAACATTAACATGACCAACCAACAAAGAACTAGGGTTCTTGATAGGGTCTGACTGATATCTCCCTTTTTACACTTTATCGCTGGGTTGTAGAGCACACCCAGACCTAGAGATTCAGGTGGAGTTGATGTTGGGACCCTGCAGTCCTGCATCACAGAGAAAATATACATACATACATCTAACATATACAGGCATGTCGAGGGAGGAGATTCATGACAGTCTGTATCCCTCCGAAGTGGGTGATGGAAGATCAACCCCTTGCACCCTATACAAACTCATACCCATACAAGAAGACGAACACAAAAATATGTCATACATAAGGAAGATATGTCAGTCCAAGATAATTATATTCATATATAGTATAACATCTAACTATCCTTCAAGATAAAATGCATAACCAACATGATAAAAGCCATCGCATAAGAGAGTATCATCCAGTCACATAAAACACAAAATATAACAACCAAAGTCAAACTAAGTTACACGGAGTGTGATCAAGGGAGGGGCACTACAGAATAGGTGGGAAGGTCAACTCAAAAAAACTTGGTCTCTTTTTGCACATATTTGTGTAGTACATGAGGTCAATTGGTAGATCACTTAAGACATGATATATTTTGTGCAAAAAGGGTCTCAATAAAGAAGAGATAGCTTCAAATATACTATACATCCACTTACATGGATCCAAGAATGACTTAACGAAACCTTTAAATAAAGAAGATAATCATTCTTCATCACCAATATTTTCATGTTATGTTTGCAATAAGGAGGAAAGGAGGGAGAGTGAGAGGGAGAGGTATTAAGGGGGTAATAATATCTTAGAGAGAGAGATAGAAGGAGATATAAGGAAATAAAGTTAAAGAGTAAGATAGCCGAAGGGATGGATATGGAGGATAGAGAAGGGGGATAGGAAGAATGACAGAGAGAGATGGATGGATAGAGAGAGGGAGATATATTTAGGGATAGAGGAGGAGAGAAAAATATAGAACTTGATAGAGATGAAGATAAATGAATGTTAATAGAGAGGGAGACATGTCTAGAGATAGAAGGAGAGAGAAGAAGATACAAATAGAGATGAAGATAGAGGGAGATATAGATGGTGAGATATAGTGATAAATAGTTAGAGATATAAGGGGATATATAGAGAGTGGGGGAGAGGAACATAGATAGAGAGATGAAGATAGAGTGAGAGATAAAAAGGGAGAGATAGAGTGTTTTAAAGGAAAAAGGAGAGGGAGAGAGATAGAGAGATAAAAAAACTTTGAAGCCATTTCTTAGTGATGTCTATAATAAACATCGATTCATAAATGAATCATCCTAAAAAACCCATCTTTCACTAAAGTTTTCAATAAATGAAACTACATAAATGAACCTTGGTTTTCCACTCATGAAGCATACTAAAATACCGGGAGTGAACAATGCAGAACAATTTTTTTTGAGAAAAAAGTGCATGTATGTTTTTTCCTTGCTTTCCATTGCATCCAACAACACACTTCAACCATCCTCCTCCTTTTACTACACTTTATTTACACTCAATAACTAGCTACTATCCTACATTTGACATTTCTCTACTGCTTTACATTATTTGACTTAGCTTACCATATCTCAACCATCACTTTAAATGGCATTGGTTAGTGACATACAATTAATTACCCAAAAGTTGAAAGCTGGTATATAATTAAGAAAACAACTATTGTTGAATCCATTTGAGCTTCCTCCCATTTGTTGAGAAGCTAGTAGGCTTCCCAATGACCATTTCTTGGGACACTGATGCCTTCGCAGGCTAGAAAGCCCATATATATACATTGATACATATGCATCAATGGATTTCATGCAATCAAATTTAAATAATTTATCGTGGCATAAATTCCAACTTATTTTAACCAACAAATATACATATGTATGTTTTTGTCTATGACTATGTATATGTTTGTGCATATATGTGTATATGTATATATTTATATATGTGTGTATATATATATATATTTGTCTGTGTGTCTATGTGTGTCTATATATGTGTGTTTGTCTATCCGTATATGCATTTTCACACATAGATACATATATGTATATATACAAACATAATCATGTACAATTATATCTATGTATGTGTATGTACATATACTTGAATACATTACATACGATGCAATGAAATATCCTATCACCCATTCTTTTGATAACACAAAGGAGATGGTACACCTTTGGTGAATATTCAAAGAAGAATATTACAAGCAATAGAGACATGATTGCAACAATTTGTCATGTTGGCCATTTCATTGGTCGAACCACCCTTACTATACACCACTAAAAAGCACAAAAATTCCTAGTACAAAAAAGCATATCTACTTCATCCTTGGTTGGCATCACATTTATCAAGATATCTTGGCTAACCTGCTACTCTAACTAACCAAATTTAACACTAAATAACTACCCGCTATCCTACATTTGATATTGTGTGCTACTAAGTATTATTTGGCTTTATTGTTCATGTCTCACCCATCACATTAAAAAGTTTTAAAATATAATTTATTTTGCTACAAATTTTTTTTTCCTTTTGCTTGCATCCTATTGACATATACATAGTATTCTTCACTAGGAAACATAAATACATAGCCCTTTCTCAACTATACTAGGTAATTATTTGTTGTCCTATTCCTAAAATGCAATGCACACTCCTACCTAAAGTTTGACAACAACCATGATCTTTTATATTCATTAATCTTCTTTAATGAGAACAATTATTAATTTATAATTTGTTTTGTATAATGATGACATCCAAATGCACTCAACTGTACTACTGTGCATTTCTGAACAAGCCATATTGACAACAAATCTATGGATCTTGGTTGGTTTCCTAGAAATAAATCAGTAGGACAAATTATATCCATCTTCTATAACACCACCTCCAATTCCCATGTTCAACCAAATTAATATGTTATTCAATTTGATAGGAACATTGACCCACCATGGCATTTTCACAACCCAAAGACCACTCCCGTCATGCCAATCACCCAACACATCTACCCACAACTACCACTAACCATGCCACAAACTATTGTAATACAAGTTTCCATGACTTACATTAAACAAACATACATTAAATATAGGACACCATTAAAGGCGTGGTTTGACATATGCGCCCACATCGAATAATACTTGCAAATACTTAATTAGCCCTAAATTACATACACAATATATTGCATCAAGACATAACAGACGAATTCTTGTTATTTTTTAATCTTTTTTTGAACTCAGTTAATTGATATTTCTAAGGGTTTGAACAAATGGGAGTTTTCTTTGTTTAGAGAAATCAACAAAAAAAATATCATTACATGGCTTCTATATTTAAATGAGATTGAAATCTGCATTTAATGTATGCTTTTGAACCTTCTATACTTGAGGTTATGAGATCAATGTGTTTCTAATAAGAAAATATAAATGAGATTCATGTTTGTGCTTAAGGTATGTTTTTCTTAATATACAAAGATGTATTCTGCTTAAATAGATATGTAGATTTAACTTTAATTATTTCTCTAATCAGAAATCTAAATCATTTTAAATATAAACGTTTATGTCCTATATTAACTTCATTCTTTAACTTTTCAACAAAATTACCCATCTTGTATATTTTTCAGCATTTAATTTTCACTTTCCTTACATACATCTATGTTTCCTTTTGATAAAGATATGATATATTTATAAGGTTGATATAAGTTTGGCACTTCCCTCAATGATTTAATTGGAGCACGTTTCTCTTTTTCTATCGAGATTCTAATGTTTGTATTTTTATTCAAGTTGAGTGTAGCTCTTAGGTATAACTAACCACGTTTGTATATCTATAAGAAACATGAAGGGCATGCATGATATTTTTATATACTATGGTTGACAGATGATTTGTATTCGAGTTGAGTGTATCTCTTAGGTATAACTTGTCATGTTTGTACGTCTATAATAAACACGAAAGGCGTACACGAGATTTTTATATATTATGGTTCAAAGATGATGTTAAATCCATTTTCTTAAGTTCTTTGTAACAAGCCTTATAGACTCCACTTTTTTTTTTCTTTTATTTGATTAGAATTCACACATCCAAAATACTTAATTAATCTTAAATCACATATAGAGAATATCGCATGAAGATATACTATATGAATTCTTGTTTTTTATTATGTTTGTTAGAAGCCACTTAATTGATATATCCAAGGGTTTGAACAAATGGAAGTTTTCCTTGTTTAGATAAATCAATGCAAAATATCATAACATGGCTTCTATATTTAGATGAGATTCAAAACTATATTTAATGTATGTTTTTGAACCTTCTATTGTTAAGGTTATGAGATCAAAGTGTTTCTAATTGGAAACTATAAAAGAGATTCATGTTTGTGCACAACTAATGACTTTTTTAATGTACAAAGATGTATTTTACTTAATAGATATGTTAAATAATGACAATTATCTTCGTAATCTTAATGTGGTCATCTAGTAGAGTATGATTTGCTAGAGCAATAGTTATTAAAGGACAAGACTTTGAACAATTAAGTCAATGAATGATATCATATTTCCACAATCCATACTTTTAATCTATGGTAAGCTTCTAGATTAGATTGCATATAAGTTTTTCTATCAAAAACTTACATGCAATCTAATCCAAAAACTTAGCACTGATTACAAGCAAGTCAGCCTTAAATCTCCATCTATGTACACTTATTTATCCATTAATTTTTTTCATTTTATTCTTTAAGCATTTGGTCCCAACCTTGATTCTAGAATTTGTAAATAATCATTTAATTTAACTATTTCACCATAGTATGTTCATGAAAAGTACATGCAACTTACATACAAGAAATGTATAGATTTGAAAACTACATAGACACTAATATTGAGGCAACCATTATACCAATATTAAATTTAAGATAGACATCATTAAATAAATGTCTTATTGTTCTTCATGAAAACATATTTCAAATATATGAGCTACTAAATAAATCTACATAAAATAATGTATGATGCTATTGCTTTGATGGGTGACGATATCACAACCATGTCCTTGTCCTTATGCTTTGGGTTTCCTTTTATTAGAACATCTCCAATACAAATAACAACTATACAAGTAGAACATTCTTGAATGAATTCAACCAACAACATCAACATATCCCTCAATCCCACTATCACTCATCCCTAAAATTTGTTTGGATCCTTAGATCCCCACTTGACATCTTGAATAAGATTCACATGTGTAAATTTAATTTCAATTACTTTAACAATCATAAATTATCTAGAAAACTCTTTAAACTTTTTAAAATGTAAATATAAATATATATGTCCTATATTTAGGTACTTAAAGGCATTGGAAATCAAGCAAAACATATAGATAGGATTCTGAAAGCATTGTTGAAGGCACGCGCATAAGAATTGTAAGGCTTGATCATTTGTTTTATTAAAGCTGGGTTGCGATGCATGTCACTTTCGCAACGTGCGTAGATACATTGTAATTATTATGACAGAATGGGATTCCATATTCGACGATTCCTTGGAGTTAAGAGAAATGAACCCACTGGCCTTTGCTGGGAATTTCTCCATTGACAACGAAGAACATGTAATATCCGGGAGGAGCAGCCACGGCCGTCGGGGGAGCGGTTACTGTGGCAGAAAAAACTGTGGTGGAGTTTGGAGCCGCTACGGGTTTGGATGCAGAGAGGGAGAGCATCCTCTGGCCCATGGATGTGGTGTGAGTTGTGAAGGGCGGAGCGTACACGTTAAAATTTACCACGTTGCTACTCGTCATACCGAATGCAACTGAGAAGGTGACGGTGAAGGTGGTGCCGTAGGCAACATTGGAGGTGGCAGACATGGTGATTATCTGTGGGCGGAGGACGGCGTAGACGCTCTCCAAATAATAAGGGCTGTACGCTTCCAAACGGAGCTCCGTGGGGAATTGCGTTCCCGTGAGAACGTAATTGAAGTGTGGGTTGGAGCCGCCAGCCATGACTCTCCCGTCGGGCAAGACGTTGGCAGTGGAGTGGTACATTCTGGCGATACCGGTGGCCGCGAGAACGTAAAATCGCTGCTGCCCGACGGGTAGACTGTGTCTGTAGAGGTAGGGCGTGAAGACTGGCGTGTTGGCCATGTCCCACCCGGCCACACCTTTGGCTGCTCCGTTTATGATGAGAATTTCGCCGTTAGGGAGAATGAGCATGTCGGACATGGTTCTTGGGCCGGGCATGTCTTCCATGCTCCACGAGGGATTGGCGTCCGTGATGACCATTCTTCCGCAGCTGCGCAGGGCGGCCGTGAAATTGCCGGCTTTGGCGGCGGCGTATCCACTGTCGGGGCAGCCACCGCAGATGAGGATTTCCACCTTGCTAAACCCATTGGATGCAGAGAGCGGCAGCATGACGGAGGAGCCCGTGGAAGGGTAGTTTCGTGGGCCGTCCCCCGGCATCCTGGGGAACGTTTTCAACACCACGTTGTTCTTGTAGTCGAGGAGAATGGAGTCCTTGTTGGCGAAGATAAAGAGATTGCCGTCGGAGGAGAGATGGAGGAAGGGATAGAGGTTGTTTTCGACTGCGGAGCTTGTTCGTGTTTGGATGAGGAACGGCAGGTTGTACGTTCCCTCGCCGGGCCTCCTGGGAACGAACTCGTAGTTAAACACGCCCGTGCCTCCCACCACGATTATGCGGTTGTCGGGAAGTATCTGGTTGGCGGCGTACCAGCGGTTGGCGAGAAGCTTAACAGGCTGAAAATTATCCCAGTCACAGGAGGCATCGGAGCAAGGAACAAAGTAGCGGATATCTGTGGCTCCGTCCCGCCACCCGCCCGTTTGAACGAGTGTCCCGTTGGCGGCAAAGGCACCGGAGGAGCACCAGGTGTCGGTGAAGATCATGAGCGGCCTGATGGTGTTTGTGGCTATGTTGTATTCGATGGAGTGAGCCCAGCAGTCGTGGGTCAGGACCTGGTCCTGTGGATTGTCCCGGCAGCGTCCGTTGTCCAGCAGGAGCTGCGACGGCCCGAAGTTGGTCCGATCGAACATCACCACCGTGTTTTTGTACGTGGTGGTCATGTGCATGGCCGAGACGCCGCCCTTCTCCACCAGAAGATTCCATCTTCCCAGCTTCACTGCCAGTTGCCCTGCTGCGTCCAACGTCCACATGTTTAGCATCACCAGCATCATAAGCCAGAAATACCGAAATCCATTTCCTGATGACATTTTCACCTTGGCTCTCTCTTACTTCAACAGTCTTTGTTAAGTACGAGATTGGTGATGAAAACCTTGTGATTTGATGGGCATTTATAGGCTTCTCCATTCTGGACATAGGAAGTCAAATGGAATAGGATAGGATGAATCGATAGCCTGGCTTATCCCGTGTCACCAACAATAACAGCCTTTCGTAATTTACTTTCTAGTTCCTCCTTCTACAAAGTTGACGTGATACTCCCATGGCGCTCTGCTTGCGTTCGCAGACGTGATATTCTTATCAGACGTTGTAACCTTCTCCTGCCCAGTAATGGTTTCACCGGAAGCGAACGCCTTGTGCTGTGATTACTAATCTCCACCGCACGTGAAGCGCAACGTGCAGCTACCTTCTCGACCTACTGCGGTAATTGTCAACCCTGATCTTGCTCGTCTGCGTCTGCAAGCTGCTTAAGGCAGCCGAAGTAAAAACGTAGAGCACACAAACACTACCATCAATATACAATTTTTGTTTCATCTTAGCTCTAAATTGAAACGGCTATCCTATCCCAATAAACGAACGTGTTTTTCCTTTGGAATTCGATAAAACAACACCATTTTAATTCTTCCATAGAAGACCTAGGCTGTAATGGTGTGTCGTCACCTCGACGTCATTTCGTACTACTCTGAAGTCGACGGAACACTTCTTTGAAAAGCTGAATATTGGAAATGTATTTTAATCAATCTCCCTCATCCAATATAAGGGGAGACGTTGCGTACAGTTGTCTCGAAAGCATCTCAACGCAAACTCCATCTGGAAGGCGTATGTTTAAGTATAGTCGACATGTATCTTTATAATATATTCATATCCAATTAAAAGTTTTTAAATAATTTCAAACATCATTTCTTTTTCTTCTAATCACTATTACATATTTGATTAATATATTTATTTTTACGTCAATATTTAATCTGTTAACTAAATAATTTTAATTTTAAAAACCTACTAAACCAACATTCTCTAATATTTTCACTAGCTTTTCATACATATTATAATCCTTTTTCTCAAAAAAGCATCGGTTTACCATGAAATCTAATTCACCCAATCAAAGTTTATTTGAAGTTTATAAATTATGAATAGTATATATTAGACTCTCATTTCTCATTCTATGATCTTTTCTTTTATATTGCATTTTACAACACTAATTTCAAAGGATTAGACTCTCATTTAATCATAAATTCAAGTTGAATAGTATAGATTAAAAATTTCTTGGCCACTAGTTTACATCAACATAATCTTGAAGTGAATTACAGATTATTGAAGCATATTTTTTAGTATTATTTTAACAAAAATTGAAAATATTTAAGATCCTCTTTTTCCAATTCAAAATAAAACTGATTTATGATACATAATCATAAATATATTTGTGTGTGTTTGTGTGTCCATACATATGTTGATATATACCTATTTTATCACTAATTGTGGATCTAGTTTTCCTTTACATAATAAAAGAGTAAATCTACCTCTTTAATATTTAGTCACTTTGCCTATGTGTAAAGCATGAATTGTTTGTTGATATAAATATTTTTTTTATCAAACTTATATTTTAAAAACATGAATGAAAATTACCAAATTTCAATAAAATGCTCTAGGCTTAAATTTCATGAGAGAATTTTGGACAAATGAAAATATGTGCAAAAGGTGTATATCGAATGGTGTTGGTAGATTTATTAAAGTATAAAATTATTAGATCAATGACTCAATATATTTTAGAAAACTATTCTAATAAATATTATTCTTGTATATTTATAATCTACATTTATTTGTATAGTTCCATATTCTAATTGAATTATTGTTTTTATTGTAATGGTTTTTACTAGTATAAAACAAGTTTTACAAGAACCCAAAACCCAAACAAAAGTTAACAGTCAATAAAGACAAACCAAATGTCAAGCCGCAGTTGGCCATTAGCAACAAAACAACATAGAACAGAGTCTATTTATATTCCAATTCTAATCATCATTTAGTGTTGTGTTTATTTTGAATTCAACTACATGTTAATAAATTGTATAATTATAGGTAATGTCAGACTCTTTTCTTTATCTTTTACTTCTCCCATTAATACATATTAGAAACTTTTTAAATTTTTCTTGTCCACTTTTTAAATTTTTCTTGTCCATGTCTACACATATACCAACATATTTCACATTTAATATGCATACTATAGCCCCACATGTCTATACATTTATTATTTCTATTAACATTAGGATTTAACTGTATTGATTGTATCCTAAAGTGTGGGATCAATCCACACCGCATGAAATTGGCTCATATTTTTTAAACCCAAGTTTAAATACTATTTATTTTTCAAAATTAATTCTCATCATGAGTCAACGTGATACACATTTCACATGAGTTGTTTCTATGCAATGGCATTCAAAGTTCACAATATTTCATAATTTTAGATCAAACATTTACAATTAAGTATCACTACAAAAATCTATCTATGTTAAAATTCATGTCCTAGGACATGACCTAAACTTTGTTTCTCTGGTTTTGGGGTACATAGGAATCAAAATGGTGACAATGGGTCTACTTAGGAATATGTCTTGCATGCATGCTTAACTTGGTATGAGGGAATTTAGAGATAAGACATTCACCTTACAACCATTTTCTCAAATAATTAGTTGATGACATTTTTATGTTTTATGCCTAATTTTTTGTAATTTATAATGTATCTCATTTTACATGAAACATTTTATAGAGTACCTTAATTTTCTTAATGTCAATTTCAGAATTGAAGATTATCTTGAATATTGTAAATGATTATAAATGATTTTTCCTTTTTAGTATATTTTGAAGATTGCCTTAGATATTTTTTAATATTAATTTAGAAATAAAAAAATTCTAGAATATAAATATCTTGAATATTATATTTTTGAGATTATAAATGATTTTTTTATTTTTGAATATTTTGAAGATTATCTTAAATATTTTTTAATATCCATTTAGAAATTTAAGATTTATGTTTTGTGCGCAACTTTTTTTAATTTATAAAATATCTCATTTTAGAGAAATTAATGCTAATTTATAATATTTAAATATAAGATAATGATGATTTTTTCTTATTAAAAGTGAATTGTGCGTTTTCATTCTTTGATTTCATCTATTCCTACAAATTGCCCTTGATTTTAGGGAGATGAACCTAATGAATGTCTACATTAGATTTGTATCTTTTTTAGTATAATTTTTCTTCATTATTTGAATTTAAAACTTTGGATCTCATTATGGAAATAGTTTTATTACATTGTTAGTTAAAAGTTTTATAGTATTGTGAGGGTGTTGTGATTCATATACCAATTGAAAATGCACAAAACATTTCCATTTGTGATCTTGGTATTAAATGTTTCAATTATAGAAATATACTATGGAATAAAAAATAGAGCAAAAACCAAACGTTTGACTTCCATGCCAAAATATTCAATTTATAATTTAATTTTTGATTTCACATTTGAAAATGTGAACCTATCGATATTAATAGATTTTTATTGCATTCACTATATTTGGCATAAATTTAAACCAACTAATCTGACATAGGTGAAAATAAATAAGAAGATCAACAAATAAAATAGGCAACACACTGATAGATTGGGGAAATTAATAATAAATTCTTCCTATTTCATTTAATCTTCCTATCTGCCTCCCATCATCTCTTGATATTCATGGTGTCCTGCATACATTACTATACCATCTCTACTTATTTTTGCCATAAGAAAATAAAATCTTCACAAACATATACATCATTCAACTACATTAAATCTCTCAATAGGATTTTTAACAAATAAATAAATGCATTTTAAAAAAAATTTAAAAATTCAGAATCATTGCCCAATATTCAACAACGTTTCAATAGGTATAGATCGTCTTCGAATGAAAAAAATATCCGTGCATAGAGAAACAATAAAATTAGCATAGAGATTCAAATCCAGAGTGTCATTTAAGAAAAATAAGTTCTTTATTCTTGCATTGTGGTTTTGTTTCTCATGCAAAACTTCACATAGGGAGAAATACAACAATCTACACATGCTTGGGTTTAGAAAATAATTTTTTAATAAAAAATTAGAGTCTTTATGTAATGATTACAATATCATTAATGACAACAAACTCTAATTGAGTGTTATCTATGATAAAAAAATTATTGTAATACCAAAAATTTGGAGAAATCAGAGATCATCTACATTAATACAAGAAATAAATCATAAATAGTGATCATATTATTGAGTTGATGATCAGTGTATTAAAATATAGATATTTATAAAGCCTTCTCAATGAATAAATTGGGAACCAACATACCTGAATAACTCCCCACTAATTAATAACTAACATAACTCATTTAAACATTGCAATTTATAAAAATAGTAGAATTCCTAATTGCATGTCCTTTTGATTAGTCTCCACTCCTCGATTTGAATTCTTGAATCCCAACTATTGTGTCTTCTTAAGTACGCTAGAACTATGCATTGACCTTGGGTTGTAGGGGAAGTCTCAGTATTTGTGGAATACTATATACTATGAGGAGGTGGCCCTGGTGGGTGTGTCATGCCCAATAGTTTTCCAAGAAAATCCAGCCAATTTTTTTTTAAATATGTTAAATAATGTTTCTTGATGTCATATTACATACTCAAGCTGTCATGCCCAAATTTTTATCACCTAGATAAAAATGCAACTAGCAATTTTTTTTAATAACACTTATCATACGTAGTAAGGTATAGGATCTATGCACTTAAAGATTGTGCACACTTAACATAATTTTTGAACTTATCCTAAAGTGTGGGATCAATCCACACCGCATGAAATTGGCTTATATTTTTTAAACCCAAGTTTAAATATTATATATTTTTTCACAATTAATTCTCATCATGAGTCAACATGATACACATTTCACATGAGTTGTTTCTATGCAATGGTATTTAAAGTTTGCAATATTTCATAATTTTAGATCAAACATTCACATTTAAGTATCACTACCAAAATCTATCTATGTTAAAATTCATGTCTTATGACATCACCTAAACTTTGTTTCTCCAATTCTGAGTTGCATAGGAATCAAAGTGGTGACAATGGGTCTACTTAGGAATATGTTTTGCATGCATACTTAATTTGACCTATGAGGGAATTTAGAGATAAGACTCTCACCTTACAACTATTTTCTCAAATAATTAGTTGATGACAACTTTATGTTTTCTGTGCAATTTTTTGTGATTTATAATGTATCTCATTTTACAGGAAACATTTTATAGATTATCTTAATTTTCTTAATGTCAATTTTGGAATTGAAGATTATCTTGAATATTATAAATGATTTTTTCTTTTTAGTATATTTTGAAGATTGCAAATTCTAGAATATAAATATCTCGAATATTATATTTTTGAGATTCTTTTTGAATATTTTGAAGATTATCTTATATATTTTTTAATATCCATTTAGAAATTTAAGGTTTATGTTTTGTGTGCAAATTTTATTAATTTATAAAATATGTCGTTTTAGAGAAATTAATACTAATTTATAATATTTAAATATAAGGTAATAATGAGTTTTCCTTATTTTAGAGATTCAATTAATAATGATAATAATAATGATGTATATTTCTAAATTATGAACTTCTTGAATAAGATAATCTAGAAGGAATGGACTCTCACAAATATTTATGCACTAAATAATTTAATATTGAGAGAGATCTTTGGAATTTACTCCTCACTCAGTGGGTGTCCTTCCAAGATTCTAATTGGATGGCGATGGGGGACTTCAATGTCCCCTATTCCCCTCAAATAAATTATGTATTTTCTTGTTTTTTCAAATAGTATGCAGGACCTTTATGAGTTTTTGGCTAGAGGGAGATTTTGTGATCTGGATTTTGAAGACACAAATTATATGTGGTCTAATCTCCGCTCAAGTGATAACCTTATTCAGGTGCACTTGAATTGGTGTACAGTTTCTTGAAATATTTTTGGGCACTACCATTTCATCTCCTAGATCTGGTTTGGCTCAAACCTTTTCCCTATCTTGATTCATTAGAATTATGTTGGTCTGAAGCATCATTTCCTCTTCCATTTTGAGATCATATGATTTTAAGTCTCTCGTGTCCTAGTGGTGGAAGATTGATATTCATGGTACTGCCATGTTCAAAGTCTCTCATAAGTTGAATATCCTTAAAAAAAAAATTGCACTCATGGATTAAGTCTTTCTTTGGTAATATCTTTAAGCAAAAGAAGGCCTTAAAGGTTTATATCAACTTGATTCAGAAAGAGATGGAGGTCTTAGGGGCCTCATTGGATGGAATGGAATGGGAGAAATCCCTTCTTATTGACCTACATAATTTGGTTATGTAGTGCCCCTCCTTGATTTATCTTTGCTTTTATGCATTGATAGACTATATTGATATAGCACAAAATACTTTTTGATACTTTGGATAGATGTTTATGGATTTACTAGTGGGTTGGGTGCTTCATTTTTGATGATAGACATGATATTTGCATTTGACATTATGATTTCATGTGAATGATGATAGTCATAGATTATTATGATGATGGACTCTCATTTGATGACCTTTATGTGTTCATTATTTATGTGGTTTAAATTTGTTTATGGTGATTTGATGGTATCTTAATATGATGTACGAACCCTATTTCAAGATTATATTGGATACAATAATTATTATGATAGTGATTGGTTGTTATGACTATCTTTTGTACTGTGTTTGTGAAATGGATGATGTCATACCACTCATTCATGAGCATGATATGGCATTGTGATTCCCTTTCACTTGTTTGCCTACTTCATGATATATGTTATGGTATATGTTGTTGCATATGTATTGGTGGTGACAGGTTTGCAGGTGTATGCAAGATTTAGTGTGATTAAAATATGAAAAATTGACATCAAAAGCTAACATACCAATGAAACTTTTTAGTATAAATACTAACTAAGCTTAAACTAATATAAACAAGTTAACTTCCCAATATGTGTCTCGTTGCTCTCTATCTCATAGGATCCCTCAAGTCAATGGTTGTTCTCAAGTCATTGAGAAAATGACTTAGGAATGACAACTCCAAGATTGAGTGATAGTGAATGATAATGATCTATATGCAATGCATTCTAGATCTAATAAAGCTTGCTCAGATATGATTTTAAGTTATGATAAAGATGGTGATATGATAATAAAACTAATTAGCTAGACTATCATGATTCATGATTAAAATGCTATATTAAAATGCTCATTTTTTTTTTCAAATGTTATTATCAAAGAGAGGCTAAAATGATTGATATAATTAGACTATAGTGTAGATGCATAAAAACTTGGATATGGATAATGAAGGAAATGAGTCATATTTATAGAAGAAATAAGGAAATGGATAGTTAAGATTCAATAACCTTAACCAGGCTAGGATTGAAAGTTACTCAATCTATGCTTACAATTTTCACCAATGAAATGGTGACAAATGTCAAAAAGAGGTGGCTTGAGAGGAGATGTAAGAGGCATTAAATTCCTAGGAAGACATGAGGGTCACCCTAGGAGAGTGTGGTTAGGGTTAAGTTAGGGTTAACAAGTGGACAAAGATTTCACCCAAAGGGTAAACTCTTGTGCAAGGGTTAATAAGATAATTAGGGTCAAAACAATGAGTACTTAATGAGACCCCTGGGTTAAATGAGTGTTAAGTTAGAGAGAAAGTCTCTAATTGGATTAATAATTAATGGTTAGGAAGACTTTGAAGGTTAACTTGTTGAGGACATAAAGTCTTTAATGCATTTCAAAGACTTTGAGGAAAATTTGACAAGTGAATTCTCTTAAGGAATGTGCAAATGTTTAAGAGATGGTTTAGGCTAATTAGGGTGTTTAGAAGAATCTAGAAGATGATTAATCATGCAAGTGGATTTGTTGGGAGAATGCAAGTGGAAGAATATTTTTTATTTTAATTTTGAAATAAAGTGACTTATTTCACAAATGTGGATGACAGGGTAAAAGTACAAAGCCGCATCACACTTTTATAGATGAAATGGTCAATGCTAATTGAAATTTTTTAAGTAAATCAATAGAAGTTGAAATTTATGTTTTGAATTTTAAATGATGTAAACTAATAAAATTTATATTCTTTTGTCTATTTTATGTTTTTAATTTTAACAAAATTTTAAAAATTATTCAAATGTAGTTTTTTATAAAGTAAACACCATAAATAAATAAATATTGTATGCCAAGATGGATTCCTTTCTTCTCTTAGCAGGGTTCACCAGGTGTCATTCCGATTTGAATGTCTACATTTGATAGTAGGATGACTCACACTTGATACTTGTGCTCTATGTTGATGATTTGATCATTACAAGGAGTACCACATCCATCATTACCATGGTCAAATCTACACTGCATGACATATTTTATATGACTAACTTGGATCTTTTGCACTATTTTCTCGGGATAGAGATTTCATAGTCATCTTCCAGGATCACTCTTTCGCAACCCATGTATGCTCTTGATCTTCTTGCACACTTTCATATGGCTAATTGTAAGCCTGCCCTGACTCCCTTTCTTTCAGGAGTCAAGCTTGAGGCTCGATGTTCCTCTCCACCAGTTGATGCCACATTGTATCATCAGCTTGTGGGTAGTCTCATCTACTTGACTCACACATGCCCTGATATTTCATTTGTGGTTGGCATGGTTTCTCGCTTCATGCAGGAACCATGTGAGCTTCATTGGAAAGCTACCAAACGTATCCTTCATTACATCCAGGGTACACATCACTATGGGATTCACTATGCAGTAGGCATAGGACTTCGCTTGGTTGGTTACATAGACTCCGATTGGGTTGGCGATCTTGATGATTGTAAGTCTACTTTAGGTTACAGTTTTCACCTTGGTTCAGGCCCCATTTGTTGGCAAAGTAAGAAGCAACATGCTATTTCTCTTTCTTCAACTGAGGCTGAGTATCGAGGAGCTGTTAACGCAGCGACTCAGACCATTTGGCTTCAACAGATTCTCACAGAGTTTGGGTTCACCATTCCATAGTCAACATTTCTACATTGCGACAATTAGAGTGCTATTGCAATCTCGAAGAACCTGGTCCAGCACCAATGGACCAAACACATCGAGATCCATATGCACTATATCCGAGAGCTGAATTAGGAGCAGGTCATTGATTTGTAGTATTGTCCTATAGCAGAGCAGGTTGCTGAAATCTTTACCAAACCTTTCACCGAGAGTAAGTTCCAGCAGTTGTGAGCTCTCTTGGGGGTGTGGGATGTCTCATTAGGGGGGGTCAGCTGACTTCTCCTTCCTCTCTTATGGGGGGAATTTTTCCTCTTTGATGTTTTTCCCTTCTTCTTTGAGAGTATTTTGTACATTCATCTCTCTTTTGGGGGGGGATTTTTTCCCACTTGGTTTTCTCCCTTTCTCCATTTCTGAGAGACTACTTTGCATAGTTTTGCTTGCATTTGCATTTTGTACATGGGTACCTATCATGGCCTAGTAGCTGGGACCTATCTTGCATTGTTGACTTAAGTCTTCATTCTCCTAAGTTGCACTTAAGGGGGGGGTGTTGGTGTTGATAAATATTTATTATGGATATTACTACACTTTACTTAAGTTAACCTAGGATAATACATCTCTTCATAGTTTGGATATGAGACACTTAGGGAAGTGTGAACATAGGGATATAGCTTGTAGGAGAAATTCCACCTTTTGTGGTCTTATTTTGCTGTTACACTCCACATTCAGTGGATCATCCACCTCTTGTGGAATATTATATTATTTCTCCTACCTACCCCTAGTATTTTTTACCTACCCTTGTTTCCATATTGACTTGCCTATATAAGCAGGCTCATATTCTTTGTATTAGTTAATCCAGTTGATCATTTGCATATTAATGAGAATATAGTTTGTTCTTGTCATTCTATTGTCTTTCTTTATGATTTTAATTGTGCCCTTGATCTTGGCAAAATCACACAATAATTTAGTTGTTGATAAAATGCTGAAATTGAAGTTACACAAGCCACCACACTTTAATTAGTAAGTTTTACCTTTTTTAATCAACTTTTTTGTGTATATTGATAACTTTCAACTTTAGTGCATGGATATATTTTTAACTACTTTTTATAAATATATATTTTTCAATAAATTTGAAAAGTTGCACGTGCTGAAATATAACTCTTTCCAATTCGCACTAGTTTTTTCCTTAATTATTTATTTTTAATTAGAAAATAATTATATCATCTTGAAATAGATTCCTTTCTCTACTACATCATATTTTTTTCAAAAATTTTAAATATTTTTCCTTGACAAGATAATCAACCTTATATTTTAGTGTTGATGACCTACTTTCAATAAAAACAAAATATTAAATATAAAAAATTAATTAAAATATTGAAAGATATATATTTTTGAAAATTCACTTATAGATCTATCAAAGGGTATTTTTACATTTCAAAAAAAATATTATTTATAAGAGTACGATCCAAAGTGGTATAAATATACATTTAGTACACACTTCCAATTGGAAAAGTTGTGGTCCACATATAACTTAGCTATAATTAATCTATATAGACCATATATTTGACTAAACTTAATTTTTAGTTAGAATTACTTAAATTAACTCATGTTGATAAGTTAGCCTAAATGTGACAATGTGGATGACAACTTGTATTGGAGGAATATTTAAATAAAATTAATTTATTTAAATGGGAGAGAGATTTTAATTTTATGTAAATTTAATTAAATAAAAGTGATTTATTTAGTTAAAAGGTAGGATGTGGCTAGATGAATTGATTTAAATAAATTGAATAATTTATTTAATCAAAATAGAGGAATATGGGGGAGTTTATTAAATATAATTTAATTAATAGAGGAATTGATTTAATGGATTAAAAAAACATTGAATATTTATTTAATATGTGGTCAGATTTATACGTCTACATTTTGCCCCTCTTTGAAGTGATGTCTGTGCACATGTTAGTTAAACGAAAAAATGCCTAAAATTTTTTATGAAGTTTTTAAATTTTTGCCCCATATATGGATTTGATGAACAATATTGTGGTGATGCCCTCTTGAGAGGTGAATCGAGAATTTTTTATTTTTCAGGATTTTTTGATTGATTCATCTCTCGATAGGATGATTTGATAATTGGATTGATTGGATAGATTAGATTGATAAGATTAAGATCTAGTCTGGTTTCAGAAATGACACCTCCTATATAAGACAAATATGATCAAAATGTCTAGTTTCAGGAAAGGTAAATCCTGTATAAGACATAGATAGATGATCACATCTAGTTTCAGGAAGGACACATCCTGTATAAGACAAATATGATGACCATTTTTGGTTTCAAGAAGGATACATCCTGTGTAAGACAAAGATAGATGGTAGTTGGATGAAAGATGATGATATTAAAGTGAAGAATGATTTCATGATGATGCTATAGATGTGCATATGATTTTACTGTGACATGTTCATATGATGATTATGCATGTATAATGATGATGTTTATTGATGCTTATTAAAATGATATGAATGCAACTAAATGAAATGATGAATGATGATGGTGATGATGATGATGATGATCTATTTTAGTGATGCAAGCCTTATTGTGCAATGTTTTCATTCCATTAGTCAATTGTTTGTGCTCCTTTTGTCATCATTGAGCTTTTGAAATGTTGGAAGTTAATACAAACATCAATGGTATAATTGAACCATGATGACCTGAGTACAACTTACATGGATTTTGATATTAAAAAATGACACAAACATCAAGGTATAATTAAACCAAGATGACCTAAGTGTTGTTTGCGTAAAAAAACCAAGAGTTAACCATTTTTATGTGCAAAATGTAAAATACCTTCAATGATATGTTTCCAATCATGTCTTGAGACAAATTTGCATCATATGAATGATCACCTCCTAGATAGAAAACTAAATAAAATATCAGACTCCTTCTTTGCTTCTCTAGCTTAGTGCATCCTTGAGTTGCTTAGGATATCTAATAATTCAAAAATTAAGACACAAAGAGTCAAACTTCATGCTAAGAGTAAAAAAATTATGATTTAGAATAGATCATCCATCGCGTTCTATTTTCGTGTTGATTCTGACAGTGATTTTAATTTTAAGTCTAACGGTTAGGTTCTTTACATTTGTCATTGTGGTATGCTTTGCTCCTTGTTTGTGATGTACTTTGTTCTATTGTTTCAATAATTATGTCTGTTTGATAAAAACCAAAGTGGAATGCTTCCAATGACATTAGTATTTTTCTCCCAACTATGGACACTTTGTTAAATGCATATATATACATTGATCACCAAGCCATGGTGAGAGATTTATGCAAATAACTATTCGCATAATCAAGGATAGTGACTACGCTAAGTGTGTCCAAGATTGTCCTGCATATTATAAAGCTTTTCAATGGCCATGGATGCAAAAAGATATGATATGGGTAAATATAGATGGAAGAGATGATCTATCACAAATAGTGCCTATTTCTAGGTTTTCACTACGTGTTTTTATTTCACTTTTTTATTGTTATTTTTAATTTTGATTTTTCTGATTTTTATTTTATTTTTTTCTCCTTTATCCATGCATTGGATAACTTAGGTATCTAGAACTTTTTGAGATGCACACTGTTGATAGGGTCATCAAATAGCTCCCCTTCCAATGTAGATAACTAATATGCCCTTGATACATCAGCTGATATGATGAGAAAGGACATAGCCAATTTGGTTCAAACTTTCCCTTCTTTTCCCGATCCTATTGATTGTGGGGATTTTCCTCCATTGCTAATATTCTTTGAGATGATCAAAAGCACATTGTCGGTTCTCATCTTGTATCTCTAACTCTTGCAGTCTGTTTACCCGATATTCCTCATTGGAATGAGTCCTTTAAGTGATACTCGGAGTGATGGAATCTTAACCTCAATAGGTAGAATAGCTTCTAATTCATACACAAGTGAGTATGGTGTAGCTCCTATAGGTGTGTGGATCCTAGTTCGATAGGCCCATAATGCTAGGTTGAGTTGAACATGCCAATCACGACCAACCTCATTCAATCTTTTCTTGAGGATTTTGAAGATGGTTTTGTTTGAGGCCTCTTCTTAGCCATTCCCTTCTGGATATTATGGTGTGGAGAAACGATGTTGGATATGGAATTGTTTGCATATTTATTTCACATCTTTATTCTTGAAAGGTCTTCCATTATCTTTGATAACATAACTAGGAATACGATACCAACAAATTAGATAATTCAAGATAAAAGATGATATTTGCTTGCTAGTAACAGTACTTAATGGGATGGCATATATCCACTTTATAAAATACTCAGTGGCTGTGATGATAAAATTATGTCCATTTGATGATGAAGGATGAATCTTGCATACTAGGTCTAGTCCCCATTGAGAGAATGGTCATGATGTAGTGAATGGTTGTAGCTCCTATGCTGGTGCATGTATAAGATTACCATGCATTTGGCATTTTGTACATCTTTTGGAAAATTGATATCATTCCTTTTCCATGGTCAGCGAATAATAGCCCATCCTTAGAAGTTTCTTGGCAAGAGTTGGGCCACTTTAATGTCTGCCATAAATACCTTCATGAAGTTCATGCAAGGCGATTTCAGATTCATTACGAGCGAGACACCAAAGAAGAGTATCATCAAGACCTTGGTGGTAAAGTGTGTTAGCAGTTAGGGTATAACAGGTTGCTTGACGAATAAAGTTGTGTTTCTAGTTTTGGGATAGATCTAATGGAAGGATATTGTCTTTTAGGTAGGTGTACATCTTTCCATAGAGGGGTGAGTTGGAACCAACTATGTGGCATATGACATGAGATTCAGAATTGTCGTAGGTAGGGGGAAATAAAATTTCCACCAGGAACTCATAACGACTCTATTTGTCTCGTATTTTCAGGAACGAGGAAATGGTTGCCATGGCATTTGTAGCTTTGTTGTCCAACCTTGGAATATGTTCAAATTTGATGTCCACAAAGTACTTCTTAAAATCAGATTCACCATGTGCTTGTAGGCAATCAACTTGTCGTTCTTTTTTTAATAGTCATCATTAACCTAATTAATGACCAATTGTGAATCTCCAAAGACTTTCAACTCTATGATCTTCCACTCAACAACCATTTTTATTCCTATGACTAGAGCTTCACACTCAACAATGTTATTTATGCAAGGAAACATCAATCTGTAAGATTTAGGAATAGTGTGTCCTTTTGGAGTGATGGATAGGACACCAGCTCCTGATCATGTTGTGTGTATGATTCATCAAAGTACAAGATCCATGGTTTTGTTGAATATTGCAAGAATATCTATATCTAGAAATTCAACATGGATTGGATGATTGTCTTGTAATGGTTCTTCTACTAGCTTATCAATGATAGCTTTAACTTTGATAGGCTTTCTATCTGTGTAGTGAATGTCAAACTCACTTATAATCATCACCCATTTAGATAACCTCCTTGAGAGCAACTTTGTTGAGTATATATTTTAATGGGTCGATCTTTGCTACCAATTTGATTGTGTGAACTAGCATATAGTATCAAAACTTTTGAGAAGTTAATACCACTACCAAACAATATTTTTCAATGAATGTGTAGTTGATCTTGTAATCATTCAATGTCCTATTGATGTAGTATATTGCTCTTTCCTTTCCCGCCGAATCTTCCTATTCTAACAATGGTCCTAGTGATACCTCTATAGCTGATATATAAAGATGAGAGGTTTGCCAGCTATTGGTGGTACCAAGATAGGTGGATTCATCAGATATTGCTTGAGTTGGTGGAATTATTATGCACATCAATCTTCCCATCTAAAAGGAACATTCTTGTGGAGTGGATGAGTGAACGGAAGGCACTTGTCAACTACTTGAGAAATGAATCTTCTTATGGATTGAAGCCATCCTTGTGGAGATCTTAATTGACTAATATTTCTAGGAGGTGGCATCTCCATGATTTTCTATACCTTTGTGGGATCCACCTCAATTCCTTTTTCTGATACTATGTATCCCAAGAGTTTGTCGAATGTTACACCAAAGACACACTTTTTAAGGTTAAGTCGTACATTGAATTATTCTAACCTCTGAAAGATTTTGTCTAAAATCTCTAGATGTGCTTCTCTTGTGAATTTTTTGGCCAATAGGTCATCTGCGTAGTCCTCCATGAATGTGTACATCATGCCATGAAATATTGTGGCCATTGCTCGTTGATAGGTCGCTCCTACATTCTTCAAATTGAAAGGCATAACATTTCATCAATAAGTACCCCATGGACATGTAAATGTTGTTTTATCTTGGTCTTCTAGTGCTATTTTGATTTGAATATAGCCTAAGAAACCATCCATGAGTGATAACATAGCATGTCCTACTGTTAGACCTACAATTGTGTCGATGCTTGGTAAAGGAAAGTCATCCTTCAAACAAGCCTTGTTTAGATACCTAAAGTCTGTATAGATTCTTGATTCTTTTATCTGGTTTAGATATAGGTACAATGTTATAGATCCATTTGGCATAATCTATAGGTCAGATGAATACTACATCAAGTAACTTCTTCAGTTTTGCTTTCACCAATATGGCAACATGTGGGTTCATTTTTCTCAGTTTCTGCTTGATGGGATTAACTCCTGGAACTATAGATAATTGGTGCATGATCAAATTTGGATCTACCCCTAGCATATCTGCATAAGACCAATAAAAAATGATTTTCTTTTCTTTGAAGAACTTGGTGAAGTCAGGCATTTTTTTTCTGTTCATGACTCTACTAGGTGTATGGTCTTTGCTACTACTTCAGTGTCAATATTGATTGACTAAGTGGGTTCAATAAATATTGGTGATCTCTCCTAATAATGTTCAGGAAGGGAGTCAAATCTCTCATCTTCTAGCACCTCAAAGAGGTTTTCACAATTAGATACATCCTTTATTTATTTATTTATTTTATGATCTAATCTACCATTAAATGATTTTCACAATTAGATCAATTTTTTATTTTATTCATTTTGTGACTAAGAGAATTGGCACTCTCCTAATTGAGAAATTCGTTATGAGATTCACTGGTGGAACATGTTTTCAGGTTCACTGAACAAATGTATTGGACAATAGTGTAATCATCTAGGAAGATAGGTATGTTGAGTTATTCAAGTTGTTCCTAGTCTATGAGTTAAGGATGTATTAATGGTAAGAGATCATCTAGCGGATTAAGGTTTATAGCAATGAGGGTCATGATGGATACATTGTCAAAGTTGGTATTACCAAGGTCAATGTCTATGATGGTTTCCTCTTCAGAATCTATTTTGCTCGAAACCTGATCGTCCTCACTAGAGTCATTGATATGTAGTGCCAACTTCAAATGCTCTAGCTTCTGAACCTTGTCCACCATAGGGTATTGGCATCTAACTTTGGATGATAAGGATCTCTTTTTCATCACAAGATATTTCATCAAAGGAATCCCATTCCCACTCATATGAGTTGGTCTCAAAACTATCCTGTAGCTTGTGGATTTGTTCATATAAATTTTGAGTAGCCTCCAACCTTTTGATAGCAATCTCCTCTTGTTGGCATTCATCTTCTTCTTCCTTTTGTTTGTGGATTACTTCTTCTGCTATTTGTTTCTGTATAAATTCTTGTTGTCATGCTGATTTTTTGATTGGTTGATGATGTTGTTGTTGATCCTATAGCTGATTGTGTAGTCCATATCCTAGGCTTGATTTGTTCTTGGCTTATTGTGAATGAGGTTGAATTGGTTATGTGATACCTTCTTTTCATTTTCTGATAGGGCCTTTCCCTAAGTATCCCATCCTTTTCATGATTCTAAATCTATTGCTATATTTATTTTTTGGGAGAGTGACACTTAACATTGTCGCTTGTGTGTCTTCATCATCTTTGTACAACTAGTTCAAGACATCTTTATCTTTTGTTTCATCTTCTATTGTTCCTGCTTGAATGAGTATATCATCAAACATTTTGATAGGTTGTAAAGATTATTGTCTTCAAGTTGATGGTTTCCCATGAGATCTTGGTGAAATTAGAAATTATGATAGACATGGGGATTCAAAGAGTATTATCACGTGCCTTTATCTTTCAACTTCATATTTTTCTCAAAATCTAGAGACACATTTTTGAGCTAATCCTTATACATTTAATGATGTGGAAGCGAGAGCTTCCCTATTGTGTGCTACGAGAACATTTTGAACTATTTTGAGATTATTGCAATATCGAAAAAGGTTTGTGTCTATCGTGATGGAAATTTCTTGTCCATCATATGGGAATTTCAGGTACTGATGATATGTGGAGGGTACTGCTTGCATTTCGTGGATCCAAGGATGACCCAAAAGTATATTATAAGATAATTCTATGTCCAATACTTGACATAGAGTATCTCTTTGAACTGGTCCTACTTGAATAAGTAATAACATGAGTCCTTTTGATGATCTTTCCTCATTATCATATGCTTTGATTGTTATCTTTTTCTGAGGATCAATGGATGTTTCTGAGAAACCCAATGCACAGATAAGTTTTAAAGTGCATATATTTAGACTGGCTCCTCCATCTATTAGTACTCATTTCACTAGATGTTTATAAACTAAGACTTCGATATGGAGTGGAGTATTATGCGGATAATTTAAAGAAACATCATCATGTTCAGAAAATGACAGATTATGATGTACAGTTAAATGTCCCACCATGGCTTAGAATCAATCAATGTCTAGGTTATTTGGAGTTGTAGTGTCAACGAGAGCCGTTTCTAGAATATCCTTGTGCACGGGTGAGATCTTGAGAAGCTCTAATATGGATATGTGGGTTGGTGTCTTCTTCAATTGATCTACTAAGTTGTACTAAGTGTCTGGAGGTGTTTTTGTTTTGGAGGCACCCCCTTTTAATACATATCTAGATTGGGCCTATGTAGTCACATTTACCGGGACATGTTCTTATTTGTCTTTGATCTTAATGGCATTGAATTGATTGTCAGATGTTGATATGTGATTAATAACATTGTTTTATACATGGTTGATACGAGCCCCTTTGTTGTTTGAGGATGATGATGTTCCTTTGTCATAATTTGTGAGTGGATTTTTGAAGGCCTCATGATTATCGTTGGTGTTATAATCATCTACAGTTATTTTGCCATTATCTAGCAAATCTTGATCCAAATTCTTCAACCTTAGGCAATCATTTATGTGATGCCCTTTGTTTCTATGATATTCATCATAGTGCATGTCATTCCACCATGATGGTTTGATTTGAGGTTCAAAATCCCTTGTGTTTGGCAATGTAATGAGTTTATTTGCTAATAGTTCTTGAAATGTTGATTCAATGGTTTGTCCTAAGGGTGAGAACTTCCATCGATATGGTGTCAGTTTTGTGTTAGTATTATTTCCTTTGTTATTGTTTCCTTGAGTGTTCATTCCTGGATTGTTGGTTGGTGGAGTAACACCAGTTGTTTTGCTTTAACATTGTCTACTACATCATCATTGACAACATTCTTGTTTCTTGTCCAAAATTTAGACTTGTCTGACTTATTGTAGTAGTTGTTGTTATATTTGTTATTTGATGAACTAGCACCTTCTTTAGAGAACTTCAAAGTTCCTCTTTTGATTGAGGCTTCTTCTATCTGGATGCCATTTTTTATCAGCTTTTCAAAACTAGGTAGACATTGTAGTTTAAGTTGATAGCTCATCCCATCATTAAGATTGTCTATGAAGATTTCCATTTTCTCCTTTTTTAGGTACGGTTCGGGCATATCTAGAGATCAATCATCTCCATATTTGCAAGAACATCATGAATGATTCATCATTCTTTAGCTTTGTGTTGAAAATATAAAGCATGGTAACCTCATGTTTAATGTTATATGAATATTGGGAAACAAACTTGTTTACCAACTCTTCAAATGATCTGATGGGAGGTGTGATTTTTGAAATCCATTCCATCGTTTGTCCCCCTAGGCTCCTTGGAATTAACCTCATCATGTAAGTGTCATTGTGGGAAAACTCCAATCTCATCGTGCAAAATTACCTTACGTGATCATGAGGATCACTTTTACCATTGTATTTGTCATACTTTGTTATTTTAGAGTTTGGTGGGAATGGTGCCATGTTAAAACTTTGATCAGATGGTAAGGACAAATATCCTCTAAGGAATATCACATAGTAGTTCCTTGTTGCATTTCTTCCATTTGTTATTGAAGTGGTTGTAATTGTTGCATGAGTGTAGTGAGAAAATTGTTTCCAGTATTAGTATCCTAATGGTTGATGTCACCTTGATTATTAGTATCGTCTTGATCATTGGTATTGCTATGATCATGTGTATTGTCATGATCAATGTTAGAGGTGTGTGTTCTTGATTTTGTCTTTTTGATGCTCTCAGTTTGTTTTGGTTGTTTCGCACATCAAAATCCTTAGGGATTTTGATACCTTTGTTAGATAGCAAGAGGAACTATTTCTGTTTGTCAGTTTTGATGATTTTCTCAAGAAGTTTGTGTAGGCCAAGGTCTTGTTGTGCCTCCTCAATAAATGCATCTATTATTTCTTCTTCTTCCATATTTGGGTAGTTTTTCCAAGTGTTAACTTCTCAGTGTGTCATGCTTGATTCAGGCTCTTCATCCCACTCAACATTTTTTATGGGATCCTATATAAACTGGCATGACTTAAGTTGACTTAATATGTGATTGGATCCTTAGATAAATAAGCTAAATTGATTTTTCCTCCTTGGTTGATAATGTTGTTTTTTGTTCAAAGGCACATGCTTGCAAAGTTTCCTCATCAAACTCCATTCCTTTATCCGTAGGTAGGTATGAAAGCAATGTAATAAAGTATAGTTTTTTAGGAAGAGTTTATGGTTTATGTAGAGAAATTCACTTCTTTTTAATAGTTTATCTTGCCTTGGTTGTTTTCTCTTAAAATCAGTTTTCTGATGGAGATTCTTCCTTTGTAAATGTTGAGAAGTGGTCATACAAGTGATAAAAGTTTCATTTTAGTTGACAATATACTTTTGTTTTTGGTATCTAATTTTACTTAGTCAAATAGAGGATTTGATATGCCCCTATTGATATGACTAAGTATGTCCAAAAGGATATGATAAAGTTTCTTGATAAAGAACGATATATCTTTGATTTTGGAAACTTGATGTGTTTGGACTAACTTTTGATAACTCAACTCAGTAATTTGATGTCGATATGGTTGAAATGTGAAACAAAAATCAAGAAATGATACTACTCTGAAATAATTTCTCCTATTCAAGTTGGTTTTGACAGAGGACCTTATTGGCATAGCATGAAGATTGCATTGATGAAGTATAGTGTTGTCACTGATGTCAATAGCAACCAGTAATGGAGTTATATTGCAAACTTGTATGATGCAAACCAGTAGTATTATTATTTAAGCTGAGTGATCAACTGGTAACCCTAACCCATTGATAAGAAGAACCCTAACCGATGAAGCTTGGAGAATCGGTTGTGATGTTCTATGATTGAATGGTGAAAAGAGATGATTACGCCTCATATGCATGATGCACATGATGAGTTTCAAAGTGGTTTTGGTACGTAGAGATAACCGTTTATCTTGGGAATGATCAACTTCTTAGTATGGAGTGACAAATGCATGAAGAGCTACAAGATCCAATGTGTGGTGATCTAGGATTGATCCATGAGTGATCAAAGTTATCTTGAATGATGTGTAGTTGATTGCTATGTAATATAATGGTCAAGATTGAATCAATATGTTTGTAACCTCTATGAGATATTAGGTTTTGTGTTGTGTTCCCGACCTATTGTATTTTTTTTAAGGTCGATGAGTTGTTTGTAATTGTGTTGGAAAATTTGGTTAAGTGTAAGTTGTTGTTGCCAAACTAGAAGGTTTATCTATAGAATGTTGTGAAGGCAGATAGGAGCATGAAAGGAACTGATTAAGAAAATAAATTCTATTACCAGATCAGCAAAGAAAATCTTGTTTTCTAACCATTAAAATAGTTAAATCTCCTATCCGAGTAAGCTTTAACAGGATTCTTCTTCAAATCCTCTAACTAGGTGATCCATTAGCTTGGATTTGAAATCCTCCACCGAGGTTACCTCTAATAGGGTATTGTAGTCAATCCCTTAACTGGGTGGTCCTTAACCGGATATGTTCCTAATATGACATTTTTGTAAAGCTTCTAACAAGGTTTGGATCCTAATAGGGTGAACTTCAGAAGAGTTCAGAATACTTGTGGGTATTAATCCCCACCGTGGTTTTTCCCATTTGGGTTTCCACGTGAAAAATCATTGTGTCAAGTGGTGAATGATTTTGTCAATGTTTTTTTGATATGGTTGATATGTATAATTGGTAAATCCTCTTAGACATGTTTAGATGACCGGAAGTGATCTAAAATGAGCTATTATTGATGTTATTTATAAGGTTTAATGTTTTGGTTAAATGGTATTTGAGTTTCAAATATGTTACACTGTATCATTGATATTTTGGTGAACCAAAAAAGCTTGACAGTGCAGTCACAATTTTTGATACAGAGCCAAAACCGGTTAAGTTTTGCAATTTGTTTCTGAGTTTGAATTAAGTTTGGTGAAATTTTAGTATATTTTCTATCTATTGATTCACCCCCCCCTCTCAGTAGTTAACTGGATCATTATAGTTTCATCATATTTTCAATTGGTATCAGAGCAATCCAAGTCCTCTTTATTTTAAGCCTAATAGCTTGACAAAAAGATCTATGAGAACATGATGAAGAAAGTGAAGAAGAAGAAGAACCTGAAAGCCCAGGTCAGGTTATTCCAAGGTATGTTAGAGTCAATCATAGCCCCAATCAGATTATTGGAGACAAAGATACAGGTGTGCTAACTAGAAGAGGGATAAGAGAGAATTCTTGTTTGATCTCCAACATTTAGCCTAGAACTACAAAAGAAGTCTTTGGAGATGAACCCTGGATCAAGGCAATGGAAGAAGAACTTGACTAGATAGAGAAGAACAATACATGGTCACTAGTACCCAAACTAGAGAATGAGAATGTAATAGGTACAAAATGGGTATTCAGAAACAAACTGAATGAAGATTGTGTAGTGCTCAGGACTAAAGCCAGACTGGTATGCAAATGATATGCATGGGAGGAAGGTGAAGATTATGGTGAGATATTTGCACTAGTTGCAAGATTGGAAGGATTAAGGACTCTACTTGCATTTACAACATATAGAGGATTCAAAGTGTATCAGATGGATGTGAAATCAACATTCTTAAATGGAATATTGAAAGAGGATGTCTACATTGAATAGCCAAATGGTTATGCTTTGATTGAAGTAAAGGATATGGTGTGCAAATAACATAAGGCACTATATGGTTTGAAGCAAGCTCCTAAAGCATGGTAGGAAAGGTTGCATTCTCACTTAGTGAAGATAGGTTTTCAAAGAACCAGTGAAGACAATAACATATCTCTCAAGACATGAGGAGATAAGATACTGATTAGTGAGGTATTTGTGGATGATATCATTTTTGAAGGTAATGATGATATGTGTCATGATTTTGCTACTAAGATGAAAAGTGAATTTGAGATGTCACTAGTAGGTGAGATAAAAAACTTCATAGATTTGCAAATCCAGCAAATGTGGAAGACATCAGTCCTATAGCTTATTACAAATCTTGAGGAAGGATTGGTGTTGAGTGGAGCTACTCCACAAGGGGAGTAGCTAGTTGCAGATTGATGAAGCACAAAACTATATGTTTTATCTTCACTTTGTCATTTCTATCAAAGAGGGAGAAAGGTATATGATTGATTATTGTAGACATGAAGATATAGTTAAAGGAGAGTTTATGGAGAAAATGTAAACCATGATTCCTATTCTATGTATATTCTTTACCCTCAATCATCACAATCAAGTTGTATTGATATTTGTATTGCCATCAATGCCAAAGGGGGATAATGTTGGCATTGCATGAAGATTGCATTAATGAAGTATAGTGTTGTCATTTATGTCAATAGCAACCAGTAATGGAATTGTATTGCAAACCAGTATGATGCAAACTTTTAGTATTATTATTGAAGCTGAGTGATCAACTGATAACCCTAACCCATTGATAAGCAGAACCCTCACTGATGAAGCTTGGAGAATTGGTTGTGATGTTCTATGATTGAATGGTGATGGGAGATGATTACACCACCTATGTATGATGCATGCGATGAGTTTTAAAGTGGTTTTGGCACGTAGAGATTACCGTTTATCTTGGGAATGATCAATTTCTTAGTATGGAGTGACAAACGTGTGATGAGCTACAAGATCCAATGTCCGTTGATCCTAGTTTGATCCAAGAGTAGTTGAAGTTGTCTTCAACGATGTGTAGTTAATTTCTATGTAATCTAACAATCAAGATTGAACTGATATGTTTGTAATCTCCATGAGATCTTAGGTTTTGTGTTGTGCTACTGACCTATTTTATTTGTTTTTAAGGTCGATGAGCTATTTGTAATTGTCTTGGAAAATTTGGTTAAGTGTGAGTTGTTATTGCCCAACCAGAAGGTGTATCTACAAAATGTTGTGAAGGCAGATAGGAGTATGAAAGGATTTGATTAAGAAAAGCAGTGCTATTACCAAATCAACAAAGAACCTATTGTTCTCTAACCATTACAACGGTTAAATCCCCTAATCGAGTAAGCTTTAACAGGTTTCTTGTTCAAATCCTCTAACCAAGTGATCCATTAGCTTGGATTTGAAATCCTCCACTGAGGTTACCTCTAATAGGGTATTACCTTTAACAGGGTATTGTAGTCAATCCCTTAACCAGGTGGTTCTTAACCGGATCAGTTCCTAACAGGGCATTTTTGTAAAGATTGTAAAAAGGTTTGGCTCCTAATAGGGTGAACTTCAAAAGAGTTCAGAATACTTGTGGTTATTCATCCCCACCGTGGTTTTTCCCATTTGGGTTTCCATGTGAAAAATCATTGTGTCAAGTGGTGAATAATTTTGTGAATGTGTTTTTGATATGGTTGATATGTATAACAAGTAAATCCACTTAGACATGTTTAGATGACCGGAAGTGATCTGAAATGAGCTATTACTGATGTTAGTTAAATGGTTTAATGTTTCGGTTAAATGGTATTTGAGTTTCAGATCTGTTACACTGTATCATTGATATTTTCATCAATCGGTAAAGCTTGACAGTGCAGTCGCTGTTTTTGACACAGAGTCGGAATCGGTAAAGTTTTGCAAGTTGTTTGTGAGTTTGAATTAAGTTTGGTGAAAGTTTAGTATATTTTATATCTATTGATTCTCCCCGTCTCCCTCTTAGTAGTTGACCGAATCATTATAGTTTCATCATATTATAAATCAAAAGGGTATTTGAAAATGGCATTAAATTTTCAAAATTGTTGATAAACTGCTCTCTATTTTTTGACACTTTTTAATATACGCTAAAACAAACTGTTTATGGGCCAAAATATGAATCCAATGCACTATAAAGGTGCTCAAATATGCTATGCTACCCTTGGTATGCGCTATCTTGTGTTTGTTGACAATGAAAAATGTTATTTTTTCTATGTGCTAATATGATCTTCTGAAGCACTAATGTTTTGTTTGTACATGCTACTGAATGAAATATATGCACTACACTGATATTCATATGCACTAATATGGACTCTCAATGCGCTATGTTGTCCTAGTTTTCTCTGTTTGATGATTTTTATAAAAAATTTGAAACAATTCTGGTGTTTTGATAGACGATCCTCTAAAAGATGATTTGAAAACATAGTAGACAAAAGAAAAACAGTTTGTCTATGATAAACTAATAGCATATGTTCAATAGGATCTTTTCAAATCCTTGTTTTTTTCATGGGTTTGCACAAGAAATACACATCAGATAGACCTCTCTATTTCTCAAGGGTCATTTAAAATATCAATAGCCTACACCTGGTACTCTATCATCTCAAGCAACCATGTCACACCCTAAGGTGTGCCTGTTTTTTTGCCTTTTTCTAGAAGTTGACATAAAGAAGATTGCTCCTCAATTGGATCATTTTCTTTGGAGATTTATGGTGAGTGTATATAACTAAATTGAAAGAAATCTTGAAAATGGTATGTTTGGCTTTTTAATCACCCATTTAAGGGGAGAGTATATACCCAACACCTTTGAACACGGAATACATGATTTATTTTTATCCAATATTGCAATTGTTTTCTAAAAGCTACCTTGGAGATGTTTCTCCAAAAGATGTGGTTCTTTTTAACCCAAGATAAAAATATGTGTGGGATAGAAAAAACTTTTGAACAAATGAAATCTTGGTCAACCAAAGTAAATTTGCCAAAAAGAACAACAACAATCTTCAATTTGAAAGATTTGAAATAGTAAAGTGAAGGTTCTTTTTAAGCTTCCACATAAAAAGTGAGGTTCATTTTAATGAGCACCAAAGGAAAGTGATGTTAAATTTTAACCCCTTTGCAAAAAACTTGGAAAGTTTTGTATTGTTCTTTTTAGAGCCTAAAGAAACGTGATCCTAACTTGCATAAAAGAAAAGATTTGAGTTTGTTGTTCTTTTTACCTATGTAAGCAAGTAAAATTGAGTCTTGTTTTAAGTACAAAAATAAATCATGAGGTTCATTTTAAGCCTTTGCAAGAAAAGGAAAGATGAGTTATTTTTACTAACTTGGAAAGAAAGTAAAGAAAACTAAATTAAATAGTTTTATTCCTGCATAAAACTGTTAGAACCTGCACATAGCCAGTTCAAATCCTGATGGTAGGATTCACAAGCCTAATTTCTGATTCTGTTACCAAATTTTATGCACTCTATCTAGTCTATGCTCTAAACTATGGAATTGATGTGCTAGAGAATGGTGCCTAAGCACTAAAAGGTAGAACCTATGTGCTACTCTGAAGCCTCTGTGCTCTAACATGATATTCCTATGCACTGGAGTATCTAACAGAACTAAGCGTTAAAATAAAGTTCCTATGTGCTACGATATGCTTTCTATGCACTAAATAATGCAGTAAATGTGCTAAAGTAAGTTGTAGATGTGCTACAGAATCTCGCAGACGTGCTATTTTGGTATTCTAGAATGATTACTATCTTCAACGTGCATGAAAAAATATTTGAAATGTGGGGACAGGCCACATAGCGGGGGCCAAAAATGTATTCAAGATTTAGTGTTATCAAATAAGAAAATTGAGATCAAACACTAACATACCAATGAAACTTTTGAGTACAAAGACTAACTAAGCTTAAACTAATATAAACAAGTTAACTTCCCAAGATGTGTCTCATTGTTCTTTATCTCATAGGATCCCTCAAGTCAATGGTTTCTCTTAGATCATTCAGCAAATGGCTTAGGAATGACAACTCCAAGATTGAGTGATAGTGAATGATAATGTTCTATATGCAATACATTCTAGATCTAATAAAGCTTGCTAACATATTATTTTAAGCTATGATAAAGATGATGATATGATAATGAAACTAATTAGCTAGGCTAACATGATTCATGATTAAAATGCTATATTAAAATGTTCCTAAATGATTTATAATGCTATTATCAAAAGAGAGGCTAAAATGCTTGATATAATTAGACTATAGTGTAGATGCATAAAAACTTGGATATGGATAATGAAGGGAATGAGTCCTATTTATCGAAGAAATAGGGAAATGGATGGTTAAGATTCAATAATCTTAACTAGGGCTAGGATTGAAAGTTACTCAATTCATGTTTACAATTTTCACCAATGAAATGGTGACAAATGCCAACAAGAGGTGGCTTGAGAGGAGATGTAAGAGGCATTAAATTCCTGAGAAGACATGAGGCTCACCCTAGGAGAGTGTGGTTAGGGTTAAGTTAGGGTTAACTAGTGGACAAAGAGTTTACCGAAAGGGTAAACTCTTGTGCAAGGGTTAATAAGATAACTAGGGTCAAAACAACAAGTACTTGATGAGACCCTTGGGTTATATGAGGGTTAAGTTAGAGAGAAAGTCTCTAACCATGGGTTGAGGTTGGATTAATCATTAATGGTTAGGAAGACTTTAAAGGTTAACTTGTTATAAAGCCTTTAATGCATTTGAAAGACTTTGAGGAAAATTTGAGAAGTGACATCTCTTAAGGAATGTGACAATGTTTAAGAGATGGTTTAGGCTAATTAGGGTGTTTAGAATAATATAGAAGAATCTAGAAGAGGATTAATCATGCAAGTGGATTTGTTAGGAGAATGCAAGTGGAAGAATTTTATTTTTTTTAATTTTGAAATAAAGCGATTTATTTCAAAAATGTGGATGACAACTTGTATTGGAGGAATATTTAAATAAAATTAATTTATTTAAATGGGAGAGAGATTTTAATTTTATGTAAATTTAATTAAATGGAAAAGGGGAATTTAATGAAGTAAAGGTGATTTATTTAATTAAAAGGTAGGATGTGGCTAGATGAATTAATTTAAATAAATTAAATAATTTATTTCATCAAAATAGAGGAATATGGGGGAATTAATTAAATATAATTTAATTAATAGGGGAATTTTTTAATGGATTAAATGAACATTGAATATTTATTTAATATGTGGTCAGATTTATACATCTACAATAGGTGCCAAACATTGACTCCACTAGGCTTCACAAGTTTGAGCGTTTCTTCATCCCAATGGCAAGTTGATTGAAGGTGACATGAAATCCCATTCTACACTCTAGGTTTAAGTTGATTACCCTTGTTAGGTTGATGTCTTGGTGTGGGATGTTATTTAGTGTCAAGTGGTCTCTTCAGTTATCATATGTTGGATTGCTATGAAGTGTTATGATTATTGATTAATTTAATTACTAATTAATTAATTGATTTATATAGTTTAATAATGTTAAATTAAATTAATAAGATTACATGTTTTATAATAAATTAAATAAATAGTTGACATTAATATTTAATAATAATTTAATGAGACGTTATTATTATAAGGATTATTATTAAATTAATATTTATAAGTTATTTAGGTCCCTTGGTTTAATTAGTTAATTGGGCCTTTATATTTTATTCTGCCATGGATTATTTATTTAATTGGTTAATTATAATATTATTATTATTTCTTTTTTTACCCTTTTTGGTTAATTAATATATTTTCTCTACCTACCCTATTTTTCTATTGACCGTGAGTTGGGGTAAGTTAATTAAATAATATTTAATTATTCTTACATTGGTTTTTGAGAAGGGTTAGTAAGAAATATATTTTTATGCAATATTATGATCGGCCGACATATTCTATAGGTTTGGTTTTGATTTTCTATTTATTGAGCTTGTTGTGAGTTTGTCGGGGTTGGCCTTCACGAGAATTTTCTATGCGCAAAGATTTGGTTTTGTTAAGGGATTGGAATTGGACTTGAGCTAGGATTTAGATTACATTGCACTCCATCAGATTTTTGGCTTTCCATAACTTATGGTTGTAGGTTAAAGTCCACTCCTCTTTCTGTTATTTTTCTTTTATTGAAAGTTTGACTACTCCGTGTCTAGATGAAAGATTGTTTGTGGGCTGGGATTCTTAACATTGCGGGACTTATTTGTATGGTTTGAAGATTTTATATATATCACTTGGGGAATTGTTTATGCTAGTTTTACTTTGTGGAATTTCACTCATAAGTGGTTTTCTGCATTGTATATGAGAGTATGTCTTCCACTAGATGTTTTGATATGGTTTTGGTTATGCTTGGGACTCAATGTTATAGCTATGGGTTTAATTTTGAATACAACTCACATTGAATGCCTTTGTGGAGTGATTTTTGTCCTTTTGGAGCTTTGTGTATTTTTTTGGGCATCGACACAATTCTTTTCTCCATTTTCTAAGTTTATTCTATGAATGCGATGAACTAGACTTTGTATGTGATATTTCTATGAATGCACTGAAACTTTTAACATATGTGCTACTTCATCACCCGTATGGGCTAATTTGTTTTCCGTATGCATTGTTTAGACTTGTATATGCACTGTTTTAGTGGTCTAAAGTGTTGTAGGGCTCTTAAAATGAGCTAAATTATTTGGCAAAGGCGCTACTCTACAAAACATATACATTATTCCATTTAAACTAGATTTCTAAATCATTTTTGATATTTTTTGAGTCTTTGTTTTAATATTTTCATTTGTCTAGAGGCAAGGTCTATGTGTTCTAAGTGTCCTGGGGTAATCCAGGACTACGTTATTGATTTTATTGAACTTTTGTATTTTTTGACTTTTAATAAAAGTGACTCACGCCTTTTGGAAAATTAAGCGAGATGTGTTATGCCTTGCTGTTAATATTCTTTGGGCTCATTTTGTTGATATTATGTTTATATGCATGATGTGTGTTCCATGTTGTTTATAAGACTGAAGGCATATGTTATTCATATCTCATGAGTTTATATTGATTGATAAAACTTGGTTATCCATTTAGATTGTATTGAGAGCCCATGTTTATGTGTTATACATTATTGTTACCATAAGGTCTAGGTGCATGTTAGGGGAAGTGGGCTTCCAAGTGGGTGACTATCTAGGTCATGGGGATTAGCCAACTACGTTATCCAGGGTCTAGAATGCCAAAATATCTCATTGGGAGTTTACCTTGTAATCAAGTGATAACATAAATAATTAATCATAATGGGATGGGTAGAGTTCAATCACCATAACAAGATAAGAAATGGATTTGTAGCCTCAACTCATATCCCTAGAGTGATTATATGGATCTAGGAATGGTTGGCTAGACCTTGGTGATCCAGGTAAGCCAAACACCCTTTGTATCCTCAAAGGTTCAAATGGCTTTGTATGAGTATCATGTATATCGAGATAGGTTCCTAGGTTTCCATGTTCCCATGATGGTTGCATGCGATGTCACTCTTTCCCTACATGTAGGTCCTAGAACCTTGAGTCTTGGATTGTGAGTTTCCTCTGGAAGTCTAATATTTTGTTAAGATTTATTTAGTTGTGTCATGTGTGAGTATTTTCCTTTGGTTGTTAGGTGTCAGCCTAGATCTATAGTATGTTGGTTATCTTGTGTCATCTCCTAGCACAAGGGGCGGTTCCTTTTGGTTCCACATGGTCAAGTGGTTTGGTGCCTTTTTCCATTCAGATGTTCTTCATTGGATGCTCTTATGCGTGGAGATGGATTGTTATCTTCTTGGCTTGTGGATGGATACTTGTAGCAGATCAATGTATATGATTCATATGGCATATGTATTTTCTAGATTAGGAAACATTAATGTATCATGAGACATTCATATTGTACTTGGAGACTATGTATCTTCCTTAAGAGAATCTTGTAATCATATATATTATGATATGATGTAATTGATTATGTTATAATTATCTTTATTGCATCTACATGTTAATTGGACATACATTATGTGTATCTAGAGATTGGGATATATGTTTTAATAAGGGTTGTTATTAGATTTGTACTACATGCATCTTATGATATGGAATGGATTAGTCATGTTGAAGATAATGTTAGTAATGAGTTAATAATAATATACGGTGGTATTTGGATTAGGAACATTTGGTATTGGTTCTTTAAAATGAACCTTAAAGGATTCGTGGGGAATTGGTTAATGATATATTGTAATTTTGTAAATGGTTAATCTTTAAGTGATGATGTTGAGATAACCTATGGGAAATTAATGGATGAGTTGATATTTTCAATTCTTCTTGTGTATTATGTGTCCTTATGATTATGTTAATGATTGATTATGTGTTTATCTTGTTAATGGATGTTAAATGCATATGTGTAGATGTTTAAAAATAATAATTATCTCTATTTGCATGTTAGTTAGATGTATCTCTGAAGGGTATTTTAGCGGGCGTTACAAGTTATCAAAGAAGAACTCTACTCAAAATAGAGATCAAGAGTGCAATGGGTGAATGAAGGTGACAAGAATATTAAATTCTTCCACCAGTCAACTTGTAGACATAAAAAAGGGAACAATATCCAGGAATTTATTGGATCAGATGGGTTCTCCTACTCAAAGGATGGGGATATCAATAGATTGGTTGTGTCTCACTTTTTTTTTCCTTTCTAAACCTCGAGCTTCCTTAGGACCCTATGAATTTTGAAACCTTGCATAGGATGATCTAGGTTATTCCTAACATTATTGATTAGGAGTACTTGATATTTTCTAGTCTAAAGCGTTGTAGGGTTCTTAAAATGAGCTAAATTATGTAGGAAAGGTGCTACTCTACAGAACATATGCGCTATGTTGTTTAAACTAGATTTCTAAATCTTTTTTGATATTTTCTGATACTTTGTTTCAATATTTTCATTTGTCCAGAGGCAAGGTCTGTTTGTTCTAAGTGTCTTGGGGTATTCTAGGACTGTGTTATTGATTTTATTAAACTTTTGTATTTTTGACTTTTAATTAAAGTGACTCACGCCTTTTGGCAAATTAAGCAACATGTGTTATGTCTTGTTGTTAATATTCTTTGGGCTCATTTTGTTGATATTATGTTTATATGCATGATGTGTGTTCAATTTTTTTTATAATACTGAAGACATATGTTATTCATGTCTCATGAGTTTGTATTGATTGATAAAACTTGGTTATCCGGTTACATTGTATTGAGAGCCCATGTTTATGTGTTATAAATTATTGTTACCCTAAGGTCTAAGTTCATGTTAGGGGGAGTGGGATTCGAACTAGGTGACTACCTAGGTCATCAGGATTAGCCTACCGCGTTACCCAGGGTCTAGAATGCCAGAATCTCTCATTGGGAGTTTACCTTGTAATCAAGTGATAACATAAATAATTAATCATAATGGGATGGGTAGAGGTAATTCACCATAACAACATAAGAAATGTATTTGTAGCCTCAACTCATATCCCTAGAGTGATTATATGGATCTAGGAATGGTTGGCTAGACCTTGGTGATCCAGGTAAGCCAAACACCCTTGGTATCCTCAAAGGTTGAGATGGCTTTGCATGAGTATCATTGATATCAAGATAGGTTCCCATGTTCCCATGTTCCTATGATGGTTGCATGCAATGTCACTCTTTCCCTACATGTAGGTCCTAGAACCTTGAGTCTTGGATTACAAGTTTACTCTAGAAGTCTTATATTTTGTTGAGCTTGATTTAGTTGTTTCATGTGTGAGTATTTTCCTTTGGTTGTTAGGTGTCATCCTAGATCTATAGTATGTTTGGGATCTTGTGTCATCTCCTAGCACAAGGTGTGGTTCCTTATAGTTCCACATGGTGGGGTGGTTTGGTGCCTTCTTCCATTCAGATGTTCTTCATTCGATGCTCTTATGTGTGGTGATGGATTGTTATCTTCTTGGCTTGTGGATGGATATTTGTAGCAGATTGTTGTATATGATTCATATGGCATATGCATTTTCTAGATTAGGAAACATTAATGTATCATGAGATATTCATATTGTATTTGGAGACTATGTATCTTCCATAAGAGAATCTTGTAATCATATATGTTATGAAATTATGTAATTAATTATGTTGTAATAATCTTTATTGCATCTACGTGTTAATTGGATATACATTATATGTATCTAGAGATTGGGATATATGTTTGAATAAGGGTTGTTATTACATTTGTACTACATGCATCTTATGATATGGAATGGATTAGTCATGTTAAAGATAATGTTAGTAATGAGTTAATAATAATATATGGTGGTATTCAGATTAGGAACATTTCGTATTGGTTATTTAAAATTAACCTTAAAGGATTAATGGGGAATTGGTTAATGATATATTGTAATTGAGTAAATGGTTAATCTTTAAGTGATTATGTTGAGATACCCTAGGGGAAATTAATGGATGAGTTGATATTTTTAATTCTTCTTGTGTAGTATGTGTCCTTATGATTATGTTCATGATTGATTATGTATTTATCTTGTTAATGGATGTTAAATGCATATGTGTAGATGTTTAAAAATAATAATTATCTCTATTAGCATGCTAGTTAGATGTATCTCTTAAGGGTAATTTAGCGAGCAATATAGGTTATCAAAGAAGAACTCTACTCAAAATAGAGATCAAGAGTGCAATGGGCTAATGAAGGTGACAAGAATACTAAATTCTTCCACTAGTCAACTTGTAGACATAAAAAAGGGAACAATATCCAAGAATTTATTGGATCAGATGGGTTCTCCTACTCAAAGGATTGGGATATCAATAGAGTGGTTGTCTCTCACTTTTTTTTCCTTTCTAAACCCCCAGCTTGCTCAGGACCCTATGAATTTTGAAACCATGGATAGGATGATCTAGGTTATTCCTAACATTATTGACTAGGCATACTTGATATTTTCTGGTCTAAAGTGTTGCAGGGTTCTTAAAATGAGGTAAATTATCTGTCAAAGGCGCTACTCTGCAGAACATATGCGCTATTATGTTTAAAATGGATTTCTAAATCTTTTTTGATATTTTCTGAGTCTGTGTTTCAATGTTTTCATTTGTCCAGAGGCAAGGTCTTTGCGTTCTTAGTATCTTGGGGTAATCGAGGACCGTGTTATTGATTTTATTGAACTTTTGTATTTTTTGACTTATAATAAAAGTGACTCACGCCTTTTGGCAAAATAAGCAAGATGTGTTATACCTTGTTGTTAATATTTTTGGGCTCATGTTGTTGATATTATGTTTATATGCATGATGTGTGTTCCATGTCATTTATAAGACTTAAGACATATGTTATTCATGTCTCATGAGTTTATATTGATTGATAAAATTTGGCTATCTGGTTACATTGTATTGAGAGCCCATGTTTATGTGCTATATATTATTGCTACCCTAAGGTCTAGGTGCATGTTTAGGGGAGTGGGCTTCCAAGTGGGTGACTACCTAGGTCATTAGGATTAGCCTACTATGTTACCGAGGGTCTAGATTGCCATAATATCTCATTGGGAGTTTACCTTGTAATCAAATGATAACATAAATAATTAATCATAATGGGATGGGTAGAGGTAAATCACCATAACAAGATAAGAAATGGATTTGTAGCCTCAACTCATATCCCTAGAGTGATTGTTGGCATATGATGAACCAGCATGTTGATATGATGACAAGGTATGTTGTTATTGATGTCAATAAGTGCAAGTGAATAGGTATGAAGAGATGTAGTGAACCAGTGTCAGTGTTTCACTAAGTGTGACTACCGGTTGGTAGTCTCAGCTCTAGGGTTTCCGATTTGGCAATATCACTTGTGCGAGGCAACCGATGACATTCTGTGATGAGTTAGCTAAGAGATGAAGATGAGATCGTGATGCCACATCAGCTTTGTGCACGTGAAGGATTTCCTTGAGGATCTTGCATGTGAAGATCGACTGCATTAAATATCTACCTTAGGAATGAACATTCTTCTTAGCGGTATGAGAAGAAAGTGTGATGAGTTACTGATTTCTATGTGCAGTGAAGAATAGAGGATGCATATTATCTTGTGATTTGTTTGAAATTGTATTGCTCTATGCAAAATGTTTGGACGGTCAGGGTTGGACTGCTTGTATTGTAAACCTAAAATGCTTAGGGTTTAGGGTTTATGCTACCAACCTAATTTTTGTCTATAAGTTCGATGATGTTTGTTATTGTAAGTTGTTGGAAAATGTTGTGTATCCGAGTGATGAGATACTTGCCAGACCAGTAAGAAAAAACTACAGAGTGTGATTGCAGAGTAGAGGAACGTAAAAGGGATCTGCCTTAGGATATAGTGTTGTTATCAGATCAAAGCTTTTCCTGTTGTCTTCTAACCATTTCAACAGAAAGAAAATCCCTTTGTCAGGTAGCTTTAACAGGCTTACTGTAAATCCTCTAACCAGGTGACTCAAGTTCATTGAGTTCTTTAAATACTCTAGCAAGGTAACCTTTAATAGGGTTTCAACCTTTAACAAGGTATATAGCCATCCCTTAACCGGGTGATCTTTAACAGTATCAGTTCCTAGCAAAACCTTATTGTAAAGTCTTTAACTGGACTAGGCTCCTAATAGAGCGAGCTTCAAAAGAGTTCAAAAACAAGCTTGTGGGTATTCATCCCCACCGTGTTTTTTCCTATTTGGGTTTCCACATGAAAAATCTGTGTGTCATGAGTTGTGCATTTTTCATGTGATGATTAAGTATTCTTTGCTTAAGTGATTATGCATGTAGAGCTAATAATTATGTTATTGTTGACACACCACATACATATGTTTATGGGTGAAGTAGTTATCAAGCATTAAATGTATTTGAAGTGTTCTGACTTACCGATCTATGTTGTCTGAAATCTTACTTTGTTTAACCGGTATTGCTATGGTTAAGTTCAGTGATGAACACAACCAGTTGGTGTTATTTTAGCTTGATAAGTTGTTGGAAAGTTTTTGTCTATACTGATTCACCCCCCCTCTCAGTACCATTTAGGGTATTTGTTGTTCATCATTATTCATCAATTGGTATCAGAGCAACTTCAGGTCCTCGGTGATATAAGCTTAACCGCTTGAGGTAAAAGATCCTACCTTAACGATGAAGAGGGAAGGTCCTAAGTTCAATAGAGATAACTTCAAAATATGGAAGGATAGAATGAAGATCTATATCAAGATTTTGGGTGCTCAACACTAGAGCTATGTTGAGAATGTCTATGTAATTCCCACTGGCACTTTAATCGATGATCTGAAAAGAGAGATTCAAGAAAATGAGCAAGTCATGGAAGCCCTTATTAGCAGTTTGTCTGATATTGAGTTCATTGATGTAGAAGATAAGGACACTCCTAAAGATGTATGGGACACATTGGAAACTATTTATGGCGATGATGAGCATGTAAAGAAAGCTAAGGAAGAGAGCCTTAGAGGAAAATTTGAAGATATGAGGATGGTTGAAGGTGAGACCATTCAGCAATATGGCATAAGAATCAAGACTGTTGTTGGAGATATCAAGAGCACTAGTGGAACAATTGATGATGCCACCATTGTCAATAAATTCTTGAGATCATTGTTACCAGTCTATGCAATCAGAGTTGTTGCTATTTAGGAACTAAGGTCTATTGACAAAACCAAGGTATCCTTAGACTCTATCATTGCAAAGATAGCTACATATGAGTTGAATAGATATGATGGCAGTGTTCAGAAGATTGAGTCAGCTTTTAGAGCATCTATTGCACCAACCAAAAAAGGAAAAGAAGCAAGTACCAGTTATGAATCCATGCAAAGAAGAGGTATGGATGATGAAGAGATTTTGATGGAGTTTGAAGCTCTTCTTGCCAAGAGACTTCCAAAAGGTACTAGAAAATATAGAGGTAAGCTTCCTTTAAAAAAAATTTTTGGTAATAAGATAGGACATGTAGCTGTTAACTGTCCTAATAATGAGAATAAGGATAAACCAGAGTGGTTTAGAAAGTATAAAAGAGGAAATAGAAGAAATTGTCTTGTTGTAGTGGATGAAGGTGTTACTGATGAAGATTCTAAGGATGAAGAGAATGAGGACATAGTGTTTGTAGTTGTAAAGGAAGAAGTGTCTGACAAGAAAGCCCTTGTCTCTCGCATTGACAACTCTAATGAGTGGATAATTGATAGTGGTTGTTCTCACCACATGACTAGTGATCGGAGAAAGTTTTTGTCTCTAGAAGAATATGATGGAGGTGTCATTAGATTTGGCAACGATGCACCATGTTTGGTGAAAGGTAAACGATCCATCTCACTGAATGGAAAGAGAAGTATAGATGATGTCAACTAGGTAGAAGGTCTTAAGCATAACCTGTTGAGTGTTGCTCAGCTTAATGATAAAGAACTCATTCTGGAGTTCAAAGGTGGAGTTTGCAGTATAATTGGTAAAAGTGGTGAACTTATTGCCACCGGTAAGCAGACCAAAGGTAACCTATTTCAGTTGAATGCCAAGATAAGTCGACGTCTGATGGTGAAGTTTGATGACAGTTGGATATGGTATAGGAGACTTTGTCATATGAACTTTGATAATATTATAAAGGCTAGTAAGATCAAGGTAGTAGGAGGATTGTCTTTGTTGAACAAACCAGAGAATTCTTTATGTAGAGAACATCAACATGGGAAGATGTCTTCCTCAACTTTCAAAGGTAAGTCTTTTTCAGCAAAAAATTTACTTGATCTTGTGCATACTGATTTGTGTGGTCCTATGAAAACTAGAAGTATTCAGGGAGATAGGTATTTCATGATTCTTACTGATGACTAGTCAAGAATGATGTGGGTCACATTCTTGAAAGACAAGTCTGAGGCATTTGGAATGTTCAAATCATTTAGAGCATTAGTAGAGAAGGAAAGTGGTCAAAAGATAAAATGCCTAAGAACTAATCAAGGAGGTGAATTCACTTCTAATGAATTCAACAAGTACTGTGAAGAGAACGACTTCAAGAGGCAATTGTCTGCCCCTAGGACACCACAATAGAATGGCATAACAGAAAGGAATAACAGGACTGTAGTTGAAGTAGCTAGAACAATGTTGATCCAAGGAAAGGTTGCTGACACTTTTTGGAGAGAAGCGGTGAGCACTACAAACTATACTATAAATCAGGTACTCATCAAGAAAGGTAGAGTTAAAACCCCTTATGAGTATTGGACCGAGAAAACTCCCATTGTGATTTATTTTAAAGTGTTTGGTAGCAAGTGTTATATCAAGAGAGGTGAGCATTTGAGCAAGTTTGATGCTAAATGTGATGAAGGAATATTTTTGGGATATTCCACTAAGAGAAAAGCTCTCAAATGCTACAACAATAGAACACAAAAAATTATTGAGAGTATCAATGTCAGGGTTGATGAATCCCCTGAGGAACTTGAGAAAACTTGTAGCAAAGAAGTAGAAGATGAACCGGGTATAGCCTTCTGGGAACCGGTTAAGAAAGAAATAAGTAAAGATCTTAGTGTTCCTATACCAGTAGATGCTGTAGTAGGTGCAAAAGAAGAGGAAAAACTAGTAGAACTAGCTAGAGTCATTCCTAGGTATGTGAAGCTATATCATGATCCAAAGCAAATCATAGGAGATAAAGATGTAGGGATACTCACAAGAAGAAAGGTGAAAGAAAAATCTTTCACGATTTCTGAATTTGAGCCCAAGACTTCCAGAGAAGCACTTACAGATGAAGACTGGATTAAGGCAATGGAAGAGGAGCTAGACTAAATAAAAAAGAATGTAACATGGTCCTTGGTACCCAGACCAGACCACAAGAAGGTCATAGGTACCAAATGGGTCTTTAGGAATAAGCTAAATGAAGAAGGCACAGTTGTAAGGAACAAGGCAAGACTTGTATGCAAAGGATATGCTAAGGAAGAGGGAGAAGACTATGGAAAAACCTTTACTCCTGTTGCTAGACTAGAAGGTGACCGAATGCTACTTGCATTTGCAGTATTTAAGGGATTTAAGGTTTATCAGATGGATGCAAATTCTGCATTCTTGAATGGAATCCTAGAAGAGGAAGTGTATATTGAGCAATCGGATGGGTTTGCCTTATCAGAAGATAGTAACATGGTGTGTAGATTACAAAAAGCCCTGTATGGATTGAAACAAGCACCTAGGGCATGGTATGAATGGTTACACTCTCATCTTGTGAAGATAGGATTTTAGAGAACAAGTGAGGATAGCAACATCTACCTAAAATTTGAACATGATCAGATTCTGATCTGTGAAGTATTTGTAGATGACATAATCTTTTGAGGAGATGATAAAATGAGTCATGCTTTTGCAGATGAAATGAAGAAAGAGTTTGAGATGTCTCTGATTGGAGAGATAAAGTTCTTCATTGGTTTACATATTCAGTGAATGAAAGAGGGTATCTTTATTACCCAGTCCAAGTATGTCAGAGGTATTGAAGACCTTTGGCATGGAGGAGAGAAAACCAGTTGGTACACCGATGGTGACCGGCTGTAAAGTGACTAAGGAAGATGATTCAGTGATGGTGAATGAGAAGGAGTATTGGTCGATGATCGGTAAGCTGCACTATGTGGTGCACAGTAGACTAGATATTGCTCATGCAGTGGGCATAGTAGCTCATTTTTAGAAAAGTCCAAGAGAATCCCACTTGGTAGCTATCAAGTGGATTCTTAGATATCTGAAAGGAACAGTTGACTATGGATTGTGGTATCCATATAATGGTGACTTTAATCTCAAAGTATATATCGATGTCGATTGGGCAGGTAATGTGGAGACCGAAAGAGCACAACCGGTGGAGCGTTCTTTCTTGGTGGAAGACTAGTCTCATGGACGAGTAAGAAGCAGAGTTGTATTTCCTAGTCTATAGCTAAAGAAGAATATATGGCAGCATTTATGAACTGCACTCAAGCAATCTGGATGAAACATGTATTAGAAGGTTTCAAAGTACCTGTATCTAAACCGGTGAATATATTTTGTGACAACACAAGTGCATTAAATATTTCCAAGAATATGGTATTGCATGCTAGAACTAAGAACATTGAGCTTAAGTATCACTTCATGAGAGAAAACGTTCAGAATAAGGAGGTTGTACTAGAACATGTTTCTAGTAAGGAGTAGGTAGCAAATTTATTCACTAAGCCCTTACCGAAGACTACATTTACCTATTTGAGAGGTGAATTAGGGGTTTTGTCCCTTCATAAAGTCAACTAAAGTTGTGTGCTCCACATCAGTTGGGTACTATAGTGTCAAATCTTTCAGAATTGATGTGTTGAAGGATGCTACTCCATAAGGGGAGCAACATAGTGGAGAATGGAAGCTTGTGCCTCCACTTTGGCATTGTTGTCAAAGGGGGAGAAGATATCTGGTGTATGGGTATGAAGATATCTGATGATGTAGAATACACTGGTCTATGATGTTTTTAGTTGCAATGCTACACTAAGTATTGCCATCAATACCAAAGGGGGGGATTATTGGCATATGATGAACTGACATGTTGACATGATGATGATATATGTTTTCATTGATGTCAATAAGTGTAAGTGAACTGGTATGTAGACTGGAAGAAGTTGGTGAACCGGTATGAAGAGATGTAGTGAACCGGTGTCAAGGTTTCACTAAGTGTGACTATCGGTTGGTAGTCTCAGCTCTAGGGTTTCCGGTTTGGAAATCTCGCTTGTGTGATGCAACCGATGACATTCTGTGATGAGTTAGCTAAGAGATGAAGATGAGATCATGATGCCACATCATCTTTGTGCACGTGAAGGATTTCCTTGAGGATCTTGCATGTGAAGATCAACTGCATTAAATATCTACCTCAGGAATGAAAATTCTTCTTAACGGTATGAGAAGAAAGCGTGATGAGTTACTGATTTCTATATGTGGTGAAGAATGGATGATGTAGATTGTCTTGTGATCTATTTGAAATTGGATTGCTCTATGCAAAATTTTTGGACGATCACGATTGGACCGCTTGTATTGTAAACCTAAAATGCTTAGGGTTAAGGATTTATGCTACGACCTAATTTTTGTCTATAAGGTCGATGATGTTTGTTATTTTAAGTTGTTGGCAAATGTTGTGTGTGTATTTGAGTGATGAGATACTTTCTAGACCAATAAGAGAAAATTGTAGAGCGTGATTGCAGAGTAGAGGAATTGAAAAAGGATATGCCTTAGCATATAGTGTTATTATCAGATAAAGCTTTACCTATTGTCTTCTAACCATTTTAACATATAGAAAATCCCTTTTCTGGGTAGCTTTAACAGGCTTACTATAAATCCTCTAACCAGGTGACTCAAGTTAATTGAGTTCTTTAAATCCTCTAGCAAGGTAACTTTTAATAGGGTTTCAACCTTTAACAGGGTATATAGCCATCCCTTAACCGGGTGATCTTTAATAGGATCGGTTCCTAGCAGAACCTTATTGTAAATTCTTTAACCGGACTAGGCTCCTAACAGAGTGAGCTTCAAAAGAGTTCAAAAAGAAGCTTGTGGGTATTCATCCCGACCGTGGTTTTTCCCATTTGGGTTTCCACATGAAAAATCTATGCATCATGAGTTGTGCATTTTTCATGTGATGATTAAGTATTCTTTTCTTAAGTGATTATGCATGTAGAGCTAATGATTATGGTATTGTTGACACACCACATGCATATGTTTATGGGTGAAGTAGTTATCAAGCATTAAATGTATTTGAAGTGTTCAGACTTACCAGTCTATGTTGTCTGAAGTCTTACTATGTTTAACCGGTATTACCATGGTTAAGTTCAGTGATGAAGACAACCGGTTAGTGTTGTTTTAGCTTGATAAGTTATTGGAAATTTTTTGTCTGTATTGATTCACCCCCCCTCGTAGTACCGTTTAGGTTATTTGGTGTTCATCATTATTCATCAGTGATTATATGGATCTAGGAATGGTTGGGTAGACCTTGATGATCTAGGTAAGCCAAACACACTTGGTATCCTCAAAGGTTGAGATGGCTCTACATGATTATCATGGATATCAAGATAGGTTCCCATGTTCCCATGATGGTTGCATGCGATGTCACTCTTTCCCTACATGTACGTCCTAGAACCTTGAGTGTTGTATTGGGAGTTTCCTCTGGAAATCTTATATTTTGTTGAGCTTGATTTAGTTTTGTCATGTGTGAGTATCTTCCTTTGGTTGTTAGGTGTCAGCCTATATCTAGAGCATGTCTAGGATCTTGTGTCATCTCCTAGCACAAGGTGTGGTTCCTTATGTTTCCACATGGTTGAGTGGTTTGGTGCCTTGTTCCATTCAGATGTTCTTCATTGGATGCTCTTATGCGTGGAGATGGATTCTCATCTTCTTGGCTTATGGATGGATACTTCTAGCACATCGATGTATATGATTCATATGACATATATGTATTTTCTAGATTAGGAAACATTAATGTATCATGAGACATTCATATTGTATTTGGAGACTATGTATCTTCCATAAGAGAAACTTGTAATCATATATGTTATAATATGATGTAATTGATTATGTTGTAATAATATTTATTACATCTACGTGTTAATTGGATATACATTATGTGTATCTAGAGATTGGGATATATGTTTGAATAAGGGTCGTTATTAGATTTTTACTACATGCATCTTATGATATAGAAAGGATTAGTCATGTTAAAGATAATGTTAGTAATGAGTTAATACTAATATACGGTAGTATTCGGATTAGAAACATTTGGTATTGGTTCTTTAAAATGAACCTTAAAGGATTAATGTGGAATTGGTTAATGATATATTGTAATTGAGTGAATGGTTAATCTTTAAGTGATGATGTTGAGATACCCTAGGTGAAATTAATGGATGAGTTGATATTTTTAATTCTTCTTGTGTAGTATGTGTCCTTATGATTATGTTCATGATTGATTATGTGTTTATCTTGTTAATGGATGTTAAATGCATATGTGTAGATGTTTAAAAATAATAATTATCTCTATTTGCATGTTACTTAGATGTATTTCTGAAGGGTATTTTAGCGGGCATTACAAGTTATCAAAGAAGAACTCTACTCAATATAGAGATCAAGAGTGCAATGGGTGAATGAAGGTGAAAAGAATACTAAATTCTTCCACCAGTCAACTTGTAGACATAAAAAAGGGAAAAATATCCAAGAATTTATTGGATCGGATGGGTTCCCCTACTCAAAGGATGGGGATATCAATAGAGTGGTTGTCTCTCACTTTGTTTTCCTTTCTAAACCCACAAATTCCTCAAGACCCTATGACTTTTGAAACCTTGGATAGGATGATCTATTTTATTCCTAACATTATTGACTAGGCGTACTTGATATTTTCTGGTCTAAAGCGTTGCAGGTTTCTTAAAATGAGCTAAATTATCTAGCAGAGGCGCTACTCTTCAAAACATATGTGCTATTCTGTTTAAACAGGATTTCTAAATCATTTTTTATATTGTTTGAGTCTTTGTCTCAATATTTTCATTTGTCCAAATGCAAGGTCTATGTGTTCTAAGTGTCCTGGGGTAATCCAGGACTGTGTTATTGATTTTATTGAACTTTCATATTTTTTTGACTTTTAATAGAAGTGACTCGTGCCTTTTGGCGAATTAAGAAAGATGTGTTATGCCTTTCTATTAATATTCTTTTGGCTCATTTTGTTGATACTATGTTTATATGGTTGATGTGTGTTCCATGTTGTTTATAAGACTGAAGACATACGTTATTCATGTCTCATGAGTTTATATTAATTGATAAAACTTGGTTATCCAGTTAGATTGTATTGAGAGCCCATGTTTATGTGTTATACATTATTGTTACCCTAAGATCTAGGTGCATGTTACGGAGAGTGGGCTTCAAGTAGGTGACTGCCTAGGTTATGAGGATTAGCCTACTATGTTACCTAGGGTCTAGAATGCTAGAATATCTCATTGGGAGTATACCTTGTAATCAAGTGATAAAATAAATAATTAATCATAATGGGATGGGTAGAGGTAAATCACCGTAACAAGATAAGAAATGGATTTGTAGCCTCAACTCATATCTCTAGAGTGATTATATGGATCTAGGAATGGTTGGGTAGACCTTGGTGATCCAAGTAAGCCAAACACCCTTGCTATCCTCAAAGATTGAGATGGCTATGCATGAGTATCATCGATATCAAGATAGGTTCCCATGTTCCCATGATGGTTGCATGCGATTTTACTCATTCCCTACATGTAGGTCCTAGAACCTTGAGTCCTTGATTGGGAGTGTCCTCTGGAAGTCTTATATATTTTGTTGAGCTTGATTTAGCTATGTCATGTGTGAGTATTTTCCTTTCGTTGTTAGGTGTCAGCCTAGATCTAGAGTATGTTTGGGATCTTGTGTCATCTCCTAGCACAAGGGGTGGTTCCTTATGGCTCCACATGGTCGGGTGGTTTGGTGCCTTCTTCCATTCATAGGTTCTTCATTGGATGCTCTTATGTGTGGAGATGGATTTTTATCTTCTTGGCTTATGGATGGATACTTGTAGTAGATCGATGTATATGATTCATATGGCATGTGTATTTTCTAGATTAGGAAACATTAATGTATCATGAGACATTCATATTGTATTTGGAGACTATGTATCCTCCATAAGAGAATATTGTAATCATATATGTTATAATATGATATAATTGATTATGTTGTAATAATATTTATTGCATCTATGTGTTAATTGGATATACATTATGTGTATCTAGAGATTGGGATATATGTTTGAATAAGGGTTGTTATTAGATTTGTACTACATGCATCTTATGATATAGAATGTATTAGTCATGTGAAAGATAATGTTAGTAATAAGTTAATATTGATATACGGTAGTATTCGGATCAGGAACATTTGGTATTGGTTCTTTAAAATGAACCTTAAAGGATTAATGGGGAATTGGTTAATGATATATTGTGATTGAGTGAATGGTTAATCTTTAAGTGATGATGTTGAGATACCATAGGGGAAATTAATGGATGAGTTGATATTTTTAATTCTTGTTCTATAGTATGTGTCCTTATGATTATGTTCATGATTGATTATGTGTTTATCTTGTTAATGGATGTTAAATCCATATGTGTATATGTTTAAAAATAATAATTATCTCTATTTTCATGTTTGTTAGATATATCTCTGAAGGGTATTTTAGTGGGCATTACAAGTTATCAAAGAAGAACTCTACTGAAAATAGAGATAAAGAGTGCAATGGTCGAATGAAGGTGACAAGAATACTAAATTCTTCCACCAGTCAACTTGTAGACATAAAAAAGGGAACGATATCCAAGAATTTATTGGATCAGATGGGTTCTCCTACTCAAAGGTTGGGGATATCAATAGAGTGGTTGTCTCTCACTTTTTTCTCCTTTCTAAACCCCCAACTTCTTTAGGACCCTATGACTTTTGAAACATCAGATAGGATGATCTAGTTTATTCCTAACATTATTGACTAGGTGTACTTGATTCATGGAGATTAAGTTCTCTATTGAGGAAGTCAAAGATGTAGTCTTCTCCTTTTGACCCTTCAAATTCTCGAGTCTAGATGGGTTTCCCCCTTTCTTATTCCAAGAATACTAGGACATTGTGGGAGGAGACATCATTATCGGTGCAAGAGAATTTATGCCCTCAACTTCTATGTTAAAAGAGATTAATAAAACCTTCATTGCATTAGTCCCCAAAATGCTACTTTTGTAAATTAAATGTTTGATTTCAAATCTATAAGCCTTTGTAATACTCTATATAAAATCATTTCTAGTCAATCATATCAAGCATTTTCTGTGAAAGTTGATTCATAGCAATCAGAAGGCCTTTATCCCTAGTTGTCAAATTTCTAATGCTATTCTTGGTGTTCAAAAGAATCTTCATTTTATGGAGAATAATCAGAAACATGGTATGCTCTTGAAGTTGGATAACTCTAAATCCAATGATATGGTCTCTTCGCCTGTTCTCTCATTGGTCCTAAGTAAATTTGGTTTTAGAGGGAAAATTTTGAAATTATTTGAGGCTTATTTTTAAACTCCCTCATAATTTGTATTGGTCAATGGCTCTCCTCAAGTTTTTCCCTCTTTGTCTAGTGGTCTCTGGTGGGCTGATCCTCTCTCTCCTTTTCTCTTCATTTTTATAGCTAATGTCCTTAGCTATAAATTTAACAAGAATGTTCTTCAAGGTATCATTAAAGGAATTAAACCCTCTTCTAGCCCATTTTTTATCTCTCATTATCAATTTGTGTATGATATCCTATTAATTGGTTCACACTCAATGGCGAAGGCTAGAGGTTGGTACTCCATACTATCAGACTATGCTAGTGCTTTGGGACAAAAAATTAACTTGGATAAGAGTTATTTGTACTTCGTGAATGTCCCACATGATATCTATATTTTTAGTGCAAGTATTTTGAATTTACATATTGCTATCCTCCTATCTTCTTACTTGGGCTTACCTCTAACTATTGAGAAGGTGTAAGAGTTGGTCTAAATTGGGCTCCTGGAAAACATTTAAAGGAAATTAGATGGATGGAAAGGTGCTCTTCAAAGTAATGCGAGAAAACTCCAACTTCTTAAAGATTCCCTCTAGAGTGCTTCTATATATCTTTATGTCTTGGGCCAAGAAGCTATATCAAATCCAAAGACAGTTCCTCTAGTTGGGGGTTGAACCAAAAAATAGAATACCCCTTCTAGACTGAGAAAATATTTTTTATAACAAGAGATCCGGTAGCCTCAACATTAGGGACTCTAGCTCTCTAATTCTCACCCTTATGGCTAAGGTTGGTTGAAGATTTATTTCTGAAGGTGTGGACTAGTCGGTTGTCATGAAAGATAAGTATATACAAGGTGGAGATAATTATGCTTTTTTTTAACTTTTGAGGTCCTTCCTAGGGGTTCTCATATTTGGAATAATATGCTAAAATAAAAGATCTCCTTTTTAAGGGTATTCAATGGAAAGTTGGTAATGGTCATAGGGTCATATTCTGGAAAGATCCTTAGGTGTCCCTTATTCCCTTGGAGTTTCATCCGGTTTGTTCATCTATTAAAAGAATATTAATGACAAGGTATGGAATTTATGTCAGTGACTACTAGATAAATGGTTCTTCTCTTCCTTATTGGAAATTGAACCCATTTGAATTTAATCTCCATCTAAAAACAACAAATGTGGAACTTCTTAGGATCCTTAACAACTTTAGGTTTCTTAAGTTGGATTTTTAGGATAGGTTCATCTGAGATTCCACAAGATATGGCAAGTACTTAGTCTATTCTAGGTTTAAGTTGACAACTTCCTCCCCTCTCCCTCTCTTTAAATGGTCCATCATTTGGAGAATAAATACAATTTTGAAGGTTTTTTTTTGGTGGATAGTTTTTAATGGTAGAATACTTATTGTTGATAATATCAAAAGGTGTGGTTTTCAATTTGTCAAAAAATGTGTTTTGTATGACAATGAAGAAGAAAGTATTAATCACATTATGTTTCACTGCCAGTACTCTTAAAATGTAAGATAGAGAAATTCACATATGTTCCTTATTGAGTGGCTTTATAATGGATATTTAAAGGAATGTGTGTTAGGTTGCTTTCTTCCTTCGAATCATTCCCTTATTAGGGAACTCTAGTGGTAGGACTTTTTTAATACTAGATGGAGCCGTTGGAAAGAAAAGAATAATAGAATCTTTAGGGACATGAAGAATTGTTGGGATGCTCTTGCATTTGAAGTTATGGTTAATGTCAAAGAAAATATGGGCTGTTTTGAAAGATGCAATAATTCTAGTCTGGCCTCAACCTTGGATTGGTGAGTTTCTAAAAAATGGTGCTTAACTGATTCTTTGTCTAAAAGAATATCCTTTTCTATTGGCTTTAAAAATTATATTAAATGGGTCCCCCAATTGTAGTTGGCTGAAATTAAATTTTAGCAGTTCTTCTAAAGAAAATCTAAGTTTAGCGAGTAGGGGTGGGGTCATTTGTGACCACAGGGGTAATATGATCCTTGCCTATGTGACCAATCTGAGAACACCAACTTCAAGTGTTGTGAATGGAGGTAGAAATAATATATTATAGCCTAGTTATTGCAAATAATAAAAGGTACAATCGAACAATTATAGAAGGTGATTCAAAAAATACTTTCTTAATGCTCACAAATGAAGCCAAACCCGATTGGAAAGGTGAACACCTTGTTGCCAAGTGTTGGGATCTTATTCACAGCATAAGCCACATATGTATTTGTCATAAGAGGAGGGAAGGAAATAAAAATGCTTGAATAGGCTAACTTAATTGGGTCTATTTTCCAATAATTTAAAAATATGGATGGGTATTTATGATATCTCGGATATGGTTAGTGTTACTATCTTTGAGGACATAAAGACTCATGATGGAGTATAATCAAAATATTACCTTTTTTTTATTACTACCATTTCCCTTTTGGTCAATCCTTTGTTGTATTCATAGTAAAAATCTCTTTCAAACATCAACATCACTTTTGCCAACCATTGTAAGTTTCATCTTGTTCATACTATTGGTTTTTGTTCTCCCCATCTGGTTTTTACTTCTAAGTTATCTGTGATAATGATTGGGGGTGACCTCATACAAATTGAACCAAATAGTTGTGATAATTTTTAAAATAATGTCAAGTTGTGGTAGAAAGTGGTCAAGGGTAACCTTGCAAGCTATATGGAAGGCATGTAGGGCTTTGATCTTGAGCTCTCCAAAAAAACTACTCAGTCATTGGAGAAGGGTGACATGAACATTGGAGGATTTACTTTCAAAATCTCACTAGACATGATTATTTATATCACTAGTTTACCATAGGAGGTAATCAAATTTCTAAAGAAGTCAAAGGGTCTTATAAGGATGAATTTAAGAGACTTTTCAAGCCCAATGAAGGGGTTTCAAGTTTGCAGAGCAGATATAATAGATAGGACCTCCCTAGAATTTGGAAGGATGTGGTAAACTTACTTATTAAATACTTCAATCTAGATGGGTTGTTTAAAAGAATCCATACCCAAATCCTCCCTACACTAAACTACCTCAAGCACAACATAAAAATAAATTTTGTCTTCTAAGTTTGTTCTTCTTTGACTTAATCAGTTGCTACTACCAAGTCCAAAAATTTCCTTCCCTTTCACCAAGGGTTGTTTTTTAGGCTCCACGACATCCATCTGGCTTTATACTCGTCTAGTAGGCACCCATTATTTCCCCTAGAACCTTGTCAAAATATAATTTAGTGGTTTATCTCTTAGGTGCCCTATTTTGAAACCTAACACTAATGTTACTTCTTCGTCTAAACCCAAGATTGTTCCTACTTGCTTCAACCCTATTAGAGGAATGAAACTTAAAATATCCCCTAAACCTCCATCTAAGGAAGTGAAGTTGTTAGAATTAAATAAGGAGGAATTTTTTAAGGAATTTTATTGCTCGTCGGCCTCATAATTTGACTGGTCTCCTGTTGCGTCTAAGGAGGTTATCTCCTTTCCTCTCGATTAGGATATCTTTAACCCCAATTTTGACCCCCCCACTTTGGATTCTAAGATGGCGATGCTGGAAGAGATTATTAGGTGGCTTGACTTGGTTATTAATTGGATCTTCTCATAGTTTGGTGTGGCTATCAAAAATATTAATGGGATTGAGGCAATGGTTGAGGTGAGTGCTAGGGTTGATATATGGATGATGGAGGAAAAGGGTGAATAGTTTTTGGAGGTTTATGGTAAAATGATTAGAAAATTAGAGAAGTGGGAGAAGATCAAGGGGATGCTGAATGACCTTAGTGAAAAGTTTTCTTAGAGGGGTATGAGTAAGGCAGCAGTGGAGCTAAAGGAAACCCAAGAGATCTTGAGGCAAAAAATTAAAGAAATATCTTTTCTAGAGCTAAGAGATGGCCTTGAAGAATTCAACCTCCTTGTAGGACATTTAGGAGGAAATTGATCATAGGAAAGTGAAGTGAAAGAGACATAAAATTTCTCTGTCTTCTATGATGGAAACCCCTACAAAGATAGTTTTGAGTATCTTTGTAATAATTTGGGGTATTACCCCTTCCTAGTTTGAACTAGTGCATTTTGCAGTGCATTAGTCCAAGGAACTTCAAGCATATTTTAGTTTGGAATAATGATGGGGTCTTCCTCTTAGGGGGATCTATGTGGAATCTGAAGATGGTTAAATATGTTGAGTTTTTGTTCACCTTTTTCTTTGATGCCAAAGGGGGAGAAATATAGTCATTTTTCAAGGGGTGAGACTGGAGAGTTTGATTGGAAAGTTGATATTTGTGTTTGTCATTGATGAATGTTGCAATCAATGAAAAAGGAGGGGATTATTACAAATGTGAAGTTGTTGGTATGTTAGTATGGTTGTCATTTATGTCATCATACTAATTATGTGATTCAGTGATTCATTTGTGCTCAATACTTCTAATATATTGTAGTTTTATTCCTAAGGTTTTGGTATGTTGTTGGAAGTTACTTTGGGATGCCATGTTTTATGATTTGGTTCTTTGAAATGTATGCTCAAGAATTTTGTCCAGTGATGATGATGATTGATAAGGTTTGCAATGCCCTACATTTATGATTCTAATAATGATATTTTAGATTTGTCATATTAATGTTTTTATATGTGATCTTTTGATTTAGAATGAGATGATGAGCTTTGGAGTTGTGGTTGTTGCTATGTTCATTTTGAGTCTGGTCGACCTTCAATGGTTTTTTTTCTCCAACATTTGTGGCATATGGATAATGTGTTGTTTTGATAAATGTTGTGCATTGTGGTGTGGTCCACTTCTCATTCCTTTTCACCATGGGAATGTATAGTATAGACCTATTTCAAATTGCATTTCAGTGAATTTTTTTGGTTGACTTGGAGAGATTCTTAATTCAAGAGATCAATATAAATAGAGGATGATTATAATGAAGAATATATGGATTCAAGTGGATTGAAAAAGATCTATTTTCTGTGAATGTGTGCGAGGTTGTGAAAAGTTGTGATTTTATGTTGTTATTGTTTGGTACCAAAGGCAGTGAGCCAAAGGTTTATTTCAACATTGCAGGATTGTGGCAGTTGTGCTTTAGTGGTGGATTCTTTATTTTTCTCTCTTCTTCTTCAAGGTAGTGAGCCCTTCTTTTTCTAACTATTGTAGTCAGGCAGTGAGCCCACCTATAATGAGAATTTTGGTAGTGAGCCACCCTTTGTAAAATTCACCTTAACTGGTGTCACCCTAATAGGTGTTTCATAATTGAGAATTAGCATTCTTTGGGGTTTTTCCCTCCTTGGGTTTTCCACGTATATCTGGTGCTCTTAAGTATGTTTTATGTGTGTGCTCTTTCATGCTTATATCCATTTATGGTTAAGTAGTTAGAAGTTTGTTTACTATATTTGCTTCTATGGATTAAGTAAAATATTTTAATTGGTACAAATGATTCACCTCCCCCCTTAGTTGTTGGAGATATTTAACCAAAGAACAGTAGTGATGCATCCATATTACACGTGTAACAAAAAATAACTAGGTATTTAGTGATGGATGGAGATAGAATGAATATGATAATCATATAATACTCATTAGATGATTTACTATGGTTGGAGATCATGGTCTCTATAGAGAGTACATATAGAGTATCTAGTTTATTTACTCAAGAGGATAGGTGTTTTGATATAGAGATACAATCTAGTATCTCTTGTAAATTTAAGACATTCAAATAATAGATGAATATAATCTATGAGTGACTAATGTGATTTAAAGGATACATAAATTTATTCATGTCACATTTTTCAACCTAAATTTTTAATAGACTATTGATCATCCAAGAGGTTTTTAAAACCATTGTGAAGCATTCTCAAGAATTTTGTGTATATAGTATAATATTTTTTTCTATTCATTTATGGATTATTGAATAATGTTTCTATATTAGTTGTATTATGTATACCATATATGCACCCAACTTTCAATTTTTATCTTGACTCTATCATCAGCTAGAATAGGGGATAATCATTGTCTTTATCTTTAAATCACAACATTACTTTATACTTAAAATAATTAAGTTCTTAGTATTCTAGGATCATTGTTTCTTTAAAATTTTAAAGCAATTACTTGTTTCAAGATGATATTATTAGAAAGGTGTAAAATTAGTCCATTGTTGTTGTTAAATATAAAGTTTACATGATGATAAGTCATAGTTTACACTCAATTACAAGGATAAGAGCATGTTTTTCTTAGGTACTTGAGGATTCTTCTATTTACTTAATAGAAGAAGCTATTATAAACTTGTATGGTACTTATTTACAACTTTAGGATTATTTTACTACTTGTATTAAAGCTAGGTTTCTCATGTCATCAATATCTATTTGATTTTCTTCTTATTTACATCATTGCGTCAAAATTTGAGGAATAACCCTCATGGATTTGAAGGGATTGGAGAAAAAGGGATTGTGATCCCTTATTTAATTAATTAAATTTTGCCCCATCCTTAAAATAATCCTATAATGTCATTCCAAGTGGCATTTCCCAAGCTTAGATTTAAGTATATCTTTAACATTTTTGGACCTTACAATTGTAAGAGTCAATATATCCAAGCATTATCACATTACGAATTCTTATGGTGACATATTGAATTTTTCCTTAACATATTTTCTAATATGAATGTAAAATGGGTTAGATGAATGTTTAATAAGTTTAAATTATTTGTATAAATTATTCTAACTATATATCTTTTTATTTAATGTGCATTATAGCATAACTAGGATTTCTAATGTATATGAAGTGTTATCATTTATTTTCATGCATGTATACATATATTTTTATTTATGTTAGAGAACCATATCTTATTTATGGGTTGGAAATTATAACTCTATTGTCCAATGGGGTACATAATAATCTAGTTGGTGATAGGCTAAATATTCTTCTCTTAACCATCTAAATTTTTAAATTTAGGATTTTTTTATGCTACACCTTAATTGTATGAGTTAGTATTGTAATAGTTATTGACCTTAAGAAACCAAAAACTAAAATATTCTATAAGAATCATGATTGAATGTCTCTCCTCTTTCCCATGTCCTACAATATCAAGTGAAATCATATGCTAGGGAACAATATTGTCTTATTCAATCTCTTATTGGTTTACATATAGAAAATGCTAACATGAACTTAATGATAGATTTAATACTTTATATAATTCTCAATGTGTCTCCTTGAGGGCCTAAAATTGAATTATATAGTTCTCTTTTATAGTACTACTATAGAGACCTTGAGGAACATTCTCTTGTTCTTGTATATCCTAAGTAGGAAGGAAAATTTACCCAGTCACTATAACTTGTTTAGTCATACAACTATTTAAGCATAAGCCCTACTCATAACCTTTGTTGATTTCTATAACTTGGGGTTTTGGAGACTTTTAAGAATTTATGGGAAAGCATGATTGAGAACCAACAATTTAAATCTCCAATTAACTATGTCATTTTAGGTATTAAGAGCCTTAAACCCCTATTATTTATAGTTAATGATATTCTATTACATTACACACACTCTTTTCATTAGAGAGCCCTTAACTACTTATCATATTTATCCTTGATGTCTTTTGCCTTCAATGATATGTTTCTACATGTTTCCAAGTCTTTCTTAAATAGTTACTACTTTTCACATGTACCCTTATGATCCCATTTACCCAAGCTAAGTGTAAATATGGTCTTAAATGTAATTATATTTGATAGCATAACTATTGAAGTGATAACATACACATGTGTGTCTAAAATATGTTCAATAAAATACTTTAACCATCTAAGATCATACTTAACCTAACCTTACATATAATATTATATTTTCTCATATACAAGCCATATATCCACCTAACATGTGAAGATCTAAGGATTCTTGAACTCATTTATTTATCATTAATATATAACTTGATATTTGATTTATTTTAAACCTAAAAATAGATTATGTGGTTGTGAAAAGTTAAATGAAATCATTCCTCAAGATGATTTCCCATCAGTAGAAAAGGGAAGGAGAAAAAACTTTATAAATGCAATTCCCATCAGTAGAAGAGGGGTAACATGGTGATGCCTTAACTAGACTCATGTTATCAAGAGAATTTAAGGAATCTAACAAACGAGACTCTAGAAAAACCAACTAGTCTTCTGGAGAAATATCTATAATAAAAGAAACAATCATCCTCCTCTTATGAACAATAGAGGAAACATTGTTTCAAGGTGATTGATCCAAGGGAGGAGGACAAGTTTATAAATTCATCATCTAAGATAGCAAGAAGACTATGAGAAGATCACAAAGAGTGTTTATCCACCAAGTAGATGAAGAATAGTTATAAGGGCCATGAGAAAAAGTTGGGCCAATTGGCCTATAAAAAAATTGTTCCTGTAGTGAAAGAGGATTCCTTCATAGTTAATTAGTTGCATTTGAGGAATGCCATTAACCTTTAAAAAAATCTCCCTATGAAAATATTTGGAAAAATTGACATCTACTAGAATATGGGCATAGGAGGTATGAGCAAAAATAGTAGTTGGAAGGTCCACTTTCAAATAATGGCCAATAGAATTACCTATTACCAAATAGGTAGCTTTGAACTCCAAAATGTAAGGGGATATTTAAGGTAGTCTCACCTAAACAATAGAAACATCAAAATATTCCTTAAGGGGGTTGAAAGAGGGGGTCCATGGATGAATTTACAGAGGATTTGAATCTAAATCCCAAGACCCAATATCTATAATTGCTTCTCAAACATTATAATAATTTGAAAACAAACCCTAAAACAAGGGTACATATCCAAAATACTCTCCACCAAAGGTATCCAGTTGTCTGAAATCTATTGATGCAAGTCAAGAAGAGACAACCATAGGTAGTTAAATTTATAGATCAATGCATTACTATAGAATAAGGATATAGTATCTATCACTTCCTATCCTAACTCTAGCACTAGGGATACATTTTTGATCTAGAGAATTAGAAACAAGCCTACACAAGAGATTAGTAAATGGGGCCTTAAGAGGTGACCTACCTCCAACCCTAGAGCATTAGAGCATACATGAGTAGAGAAATCTCCCCCTAGCACAAAATAAGTAGTGATAGGAGACCTCATGTTAGAAAGATCCTTTAGACACTAAGTAGCATCAGAAGTAGTGTCAAAAGTCCTAGCTGAAGAAGCACCCACTAGGGCCACCTTCTCATAGTATATAGTATTCCCCAAATATTGAGACTTCGCCTACAACCCAAGTTCAATGCATAGTTATAGGGTACTTAAGAAGACACAATATTTGGGATTCAAGAATTCAAATTGGGGAGTGGAGACTAATGAGAAGGACATGCAATTAGGAATTCTACTATTGGTATGAATTGCAATGTTTAAATGAGTTATGTTAGTTATTAATTAGTGGGGAGTTATTAAAGTATTCTAGTTCCCAATTTATTCATTGAGAAGGCTTTATAAATATCCATATTTTAATACATTGATCATCAACTCAATAATATGATCAATATTTATGATTTATTTCTTGTATTAATGTAGATGATCTCTGATTTCTCAAGTTTTTGGGTATTACAGTAGTTTTTTATCATAGATAACACTCAATTAGAGTTTGTTGTCATTAATGATATTGTAACCATTACATAAAGATTCTAATTTTTTTATAAAAAAATATTTTCCAAACCCAAGCATGTGTAGATTGTTGTATTTCTCCCTATGTGAAGTTTTGAATCGGAAACAAATCCACAATGCAAGAATAAAGAACTTATTTTTGTTAATGACACTCTGGATTTGAATCTCTATGCTACTTTTATTGTTTCTCTATGCATGGATATTTTTTTCATTCGTAGATGATCTATACCTATCGAAATGTTGTTGAATATTGGGTAATGGTTCTGAATTTTTATTTTTATTTTGCAAATGCATTTCTTTATTTGTTAAAAATCTTGTTGAGATATATAATGCAATTGAATGGAGTATATGTTTGTGAAGAGTTTATTTTTTTATGACAAAAATAAGGAGACTTTACAATAGTGTATGGAGGACACCATGAATGTCAAGAGATAATGGGAGGCAGATAGGAAAATTAAGTGCAATAGGAAGAATTTATTATTAACTCCCCAAATCTATCATTGTGTTACCTATTTTATTTGTTGATCTTCTTATTTATTTTAGCCTATGTTAGATTAGTTGGTTTAAATTTATGCCAAATATAGTGAATGCAATCAAAATTTATTAATATTGTTTGTTGATTTTGATTGAATATAAAGCTAAACTTCTAGATATAAATCATGGACTTAACCTCATTTAAGAAGTTTTTTGTAGGATTGAATCAAGGTTACAAATAAAATTAGGATTATGCGTGATGTGGTAACCATCTCATATGACAAGAAAAAACTCAATGTAACTTTTGGGATGAGCTTCTCGATAAGATATTTCAACAACTTAACAAATAAATAGTTGAAAAAGAATAATGCTAGGGATTGGATATAAGTAATATCTTGCCATATAGATTCAAAGTAAGGTAATCTTAAATGCCTTATTTTAACATCATTATTCCTCCTAAATATTATACTCTTCAAACAAGTTCTATAAGGATAGAGATTGTAGAATGAATTAATAAATTTGTAGATAATCCTTTTGAAATTTTCTTTTAATATGCTTGAATACCACATGGCATCAAATTCAGAAAGATAAATTTTCTTCAATAAGCATCAAATTTAATATCAAATGGATAAAAGTATAAGCATGATCATATTGGAGATAAGAGGTAGTAGATGATGCTAAATTTCAATCTTCTTACTTAGAGATGGTTATTTCCATGAGAAGCATATAGTTTTGTGTTTTCTTCTATGTTATTTATTGATGCCAAAAAATGAATAATGCATATATTGTGAAATTTTATTTTTAAAGATAGGTAATAGATTTGGTGAAATCAATATGGATTGTTAACTAGATAGTTTAGGAGTTTGTAGATATGATGAATTATACTGTTTTGAGGGTCATGAGACAACTTGATAGAACAATATATTTTTGTCAAGTAATTCAAGGGATCTATGATTTAAGAGTTTGAGGTGTTGGCTTGATGATGATTGTAATGAATGACTTCATATGTTGTCATTGATGGAACATGTACACACACATATGTTTACATTGTCTACCGGTATTACTTATAAAGTTACTTGTATTACAACCGGTATTGGAAGTTATTTTTATGATGGTTTAGATAATGTCAAACCAGTACATGTAGACAAACAGTATATGCAGGAAATAACTTGACACCAACTTGAAGCTTCAGCGGAGATCATCAAAGAAGGAAATGGAGGAAAATGGGTTTACATATTGATAGAGGTTAACTTTAACTGGTATTTGTGTTCCAACTAGTATTCATTGATTGTGTGATGATTTATCACCGATCGTGATGAGTTACCCTAACTGACAAATTCTGGCAGTAATTTGTGATGAGTTGTGTTTGATTGTCTAGATACACTGCACCTTGGAAATTGCGATATAATTTCTAAGCCAACATGAAATCTAAATGTCTATATAATGATATTATGATGAACTATTTGATATATGATATGAGATGATTTGATGCGAGATAGAAGTGTTAATTTATTGAAGGTATTCCAGAATATGTTGGTGACACAGTTTTGAGTGCACAGAAGAGGATCTATTCAATCAAGTTGTGCTACTTCTAGATTGCACCACCTATTATTTTCTAATCACTACAACAATCAGATCCCCTAACCGGGTAAGCTCTAATAAGATTCATTATACAAATCCTTTAACAAGGTGATCCATTAGTTTGGATTCAGAAATCCTCTACTGAGGTTACTCCTAACAAGGTACTATCTTTAATAGGGTATAGCTCCTAACAGAGCTTTGGGATCTTTAATAGGATTCGCTCCTAGGAAAGCAGTTTTGTAGACCTTAAACAGTCAATTACCTATTACTGCAGATATTTAACTTGTGAGTCCCATCTCACCATGGTTTTTCCTATTTGGGTTGTCCATGTATAAGCACTTGTATTAAGGTAGATGTTTTACTTATTTTGGATGCTTTAATATCATTTTGGATTGCATGCATAGTGTTGAGTAAACTTATTAAGTATATCTACTAGTCAGTGTTTAAAGTAGTATTGCTTTTGCTATCACTGATCCACCCCCTCCCCTCTCTCAGTGCTTTATAAGTCTATCAATTGGTATCAGAGCCTAACTTCTTTAAGGCTTAATCTCTTGGAAGGAAACCCTAAAGCCGCCATGGGGGATATGAGCTACTTTGAGATGGCTCTAGAGTGCTTGAAGCTACTAAGGATGAGCTTGAAACCCTAAGGGTCAGATTTAAAGCTTCACAAGTCAAAACGAGAGAGATGACTAAACAACTATTGGAAATATCTGATAATAGTTCTTCAGATGAAGCTAACATTGATGCATTAGTTGAAGAAGTTGAAAAACTGAATGGTGAAAAGCTAAATTTGAGAAGAGAGTTAGAAGCCCTAACTATTTTCATGAGTCAAGAGCTGGAAGCTAGGAGGGCACTTGAAGACCTTGTTAAAGAAAGAGATCATGAGATTGCTAAGATCAAATAAGAGAATGCAACCTTGCATGAACATTGGCATGAAGAAAAAGAAGAAAAAGAGGCTTTATAGCTAGATCTTGAAATGGCATCATCCCTAAGAGAGACTCTTACAAAACACAATGAAGATATTACCAAAGAGCTCACTAAGACTAATGGAAAGTTGGAAAAGTTCAATAAAAGTTCTACCATGTTGGATGAGCAGATCCAATCTCAAAGGATGAAAGGTGATACATCAAGACTTGGCTTTAACACATCTGAGAAAGGAGAGTCTTATGGTACAAAGAGAAACATTCACAAGGACAAAACTGCTCCTAAGGCTAACAAGCCTACTAGTAAGGAAGTTTTTAAACCTATTTATTTTATCTGTCACAAACTTGGACATACTACAAATATGTGTAGAAACAAACTTAATGGGAATATAGGATACAATGCAAATACTAGGTGTATCTAAGAGATTTGAAGGTCATTGTTTTACATGCAAAATGTATGGACATGGATCAGTTGAATATAGATATGGAGAAAATAATCTAGTACCTCACATTAATCCAAGACCTAATGGTAACTGGAAGAGTACCTATGACAACCAGGGTAACATGAACTGAAAGAGACCCTATGTCAACCGGTTTACTCCATTTGAGATGGAAAAGGTAACTAATTTCATTTGCACCATCTGTAACAATTATGTTCATGTGGCTATGAATTGCAGAAGGAGAACTACAAGAGGCAATGCAAGAGCCTGGAGATCATCTGGAATGGCCTGCTATCATTTTCATAAACTGGGACACATGGCAAAGTTCTATAGATCTAGAAAGAACAAACTGGTTAATCATTCTAAAGATCAGAATGGTAAGAAGAAGGTAAATGTTAAGGAAAACAAAGAAGAGATGAACCAAATCTAGAAAAATAAGAGTGATGATATACCTGTAGAAGAACCTAATCCTTCACCCAGTGTGGAGAATCCTACATCGGTGAATTGAGCCTTTCAATGGGGATAAGGGGAGCATAGTGGTAAATCTACTTCTGGACCCCTTGAAAGATTACTGGTAAGAGAATTTGCATTTTTGAGTTATTATATGAAATCTTGATATCTTTTGTCAATTAGTTTTTCAAAAGTTTATCAACCGGTTTTACACCTGTTAATATTATATGCATCACTAAGCTGTGTATTAGGGTTTGTAAACCTAGTGGTCGAGCATTTAATGCAGTAGGTAAAAAGGATAAAAGCAAGTTTTACTATGTTATTTTTACCCTAAATACATTCGAAAGAGAATTCTTAAGCACTTGCAGAGTGAAGAAAGAATTGCTAGCTAGTCTTAGTTGAATTTGTGTTGTGAACTACGCGATTGAAGTTGATTCAAAGATTAGTGAAAGTGGAACTAGTGTTCATTTGAGAAATCAACTGATAAACGAGGCAACGCATTAGAATTAAGGTATTTCTTTGTAAATCCATTTTCAAATTAAGTTTATATGAATAGCTTCATCATCTAAGCAAGTAGAGATGCTAATGATCACATCAGAACCTATGGAAGTTGTGGAATCAGAATGAATAGTGTCTTATAATACTTTATCTCAAGTTCCTAATGGTGTCATTGTAAAAGGTGATTTGTCTAGCTACATTGATTGTAAAATTGAAGATTTAGGATCATTGTCAATTTATTCTCAATTGAAATCCATTTGCAATAAGAGCAGAAAGATTCAATCCAAGTATAATAGGGTTTATGAGAAGGGTTTTCATAATGCAGCTTAAATTCTTGAGGATTTTGAAGAGGAACACATCAGAATCATTCTAATTCGTGTTAATGGTGAAAATATGTATTTGGAAGGACACACACTATAACCAAGGAAGCTATCCAATATGTGACTGGTTTTTGTTCAAACGGTGAAGTTCCCAAGTTGAGGTGAATCTCTAAAGAGATTGTAACCATTTCAACCTCATCTACCTCTGATGGACGTGCATTTTCTATTAATAAAATTAAGGACCCAGCTGTTAAACTGGCTACAGGATATTCTATTCCAGTAGAATGAATAGTGTTCCATCTGTAGCAGTGCATATAGCCTATAAGATGATTGCTAAGAACACAGATTATGACCTATGTGAGGTCATAAGGAGTTAAATGATGTTGAATCTCTAGTCAGTTAAGAAGGATAGCAATCAGAAGTTCAAATTTGGTCAGTTATTGATTGGTTTGTTCTTTTAGTTTTAGAATTTCCTACCGGGAATCGGTATATTGAATGGTCTAAAGACCTATTGGTAACTACTCAAATCAAGAACAACATTAAGGCTATTAGGAACACTTTCTCTACTTCTATGAACAAGTGCTTCAATGAATTTCAGAAGAAAATGAGTATGAGGGTAAGGCTACCTGAAGATGTGGTGAAAAACTTTGCTAAGAACATCATTTTTACAGTCACCACTATTTTTTGTCTTATGGAAGCTATTGAACCAAGAGAAGATGAAATGGAAGACATGAGCTATGAAGTCAATTATGACTTATTGATTAGTTATGCCAATAACCTGTTGGCATCTCCAGTGGAAAAAAAGAAGAAAAGACTGGATACTATTGAGGAGCAAACTGCAAAAGTTGAAACCAGTAGTAGTAAAGGGAAAAAGAAGAAGTTTGATCAAGAGCCTTCAGTGTCAACAAGTACTAGAGTGACACAAAGTGTCAAAGTTAAAAAGGAACCATCACCTAAGGTATACATAAAGAAGCAGACCACAACAAAGAAAAGATGCTGACAACTAATTCTTCAAGCTGAATCTGATGATATTGACACTGAGGAAGAACCTGTTACCTTGTCATTCGTCCTTCATAACAAGACTAATTTGCCTTACATAATTTTTATTCGGGTCTTTATCTTGTTGAAAATTCCTTGGTTCAAGCCTTAATCCGCTTGTAAATTGTCTCTTAATCCATGGCACCAAATTTCAAAGGTCTGTTTGAACCTCATGAACCCCTTGAACCATTTTGAAAGGAGTTCATAATATTCATTTAGGTATCATAGGTTCTAAGTTGTGTCTAATTGTTTTTCAGGTTAATGTTCACTGAAGTGTTTTGCAGCAATTCTATTTCACGGTCGCGCATGATGTTTCATATCCTCTTCCTCCAGACCGTGAATCATTTGAACCTAGTTCAAATAGTTCAGTGATGCTCAACATGTTCGATAAAGTTCAAAAGGCCAGCAGTAGTTAACAAAAGTTAATCTTTTCAAAGTGAAATTTCCTTGGCACACCGTACGCTTTGAACTACCTCAACCTTCATGAAGTCAGTTCAAATTGTTCATGCATGTTCAAATTAGGTGGGTCCCATGGACTAAACAACATGAAGGCGCATTTATTGCTAAGTATGATGAAAATTGAACCATATCTTGGCTGACGTCAACTGGCTGATTTTTTAAGGCAAGTAATCATTATTGGGAATTGGCGGTTATCCCAAAAATACCGCCATGCATTCAATACACATGCGTGATGTCAAATCCCAATGCTTGACACATTTGAGTTGATAGCCGAAATTAATGCACTAAATGATCTTTTATCACTTCATTTGCTATAAGGTATGAAATGATTAATTTTTCAAACTTGTTCTTCATTGCTTCGGAGTGTTTGATAGAAGGTTTGTTTGCTGGTAATCGTTCGATTGGTTTCAAATATGAAGCTGAGTTTTGATTCCTATCTTCTCCAGTGAATTTTAGTTGTTTTTCTCTCTTGTAATAAAATTTGTTAGGAGAAATAAGGGTTGTTATTTATGAATTATGAAGTCCACTCTGCATCTTTTCGAAAATATTTTCAGTCTTGCTTGCACAAAACCCATTGTCAGTGATACAGACCTGAAAGGAGATAATTTAGAGGCCTTGAAGGAAAGGGTTTTTAAAGGGATTGACAGTTCTTTTGGTTTAGAAATTCTAAGCAGTGGCCTCATAGAGGCGATAGCCTTTCCTCCTGCTATCCCTTGCCCAGAATTAGTTAGGGAGTGCATTGCGAGGTATGATCCTATTTCTAAAACTATCAAGAGAGATAATGGTGAAACCCTCCTCATGATAAACAGGGAAGTCATTTCTTCCATTTTCAAATTGCCTGATTATAAGTTCTCAAATTTTTCTCCCGCCCAATCAATCACTGAATTCAACGCAGATAAAACCAGACACCGGAACAATATAGCGAAGCATTGGTTGAAAGTTCCTTAGAGGGGTGGCTCCAGGTTACCTAAATATCCCAGCAAAAATCACATGCTTCTCCACATCCATGATGTTATGTTATTATTACACCGAGTTAGAGGTTCAGCGGAGGCTTACAACTTTGATGACTGGATTTACTATTATGTGCAACTAGTGTTGGAAGGAAAGCAATATCTTGACTAGGCAGAGCTTATTGCTGATTCCATGAGGGAACAGTTGAGCATGGCGAAGAAGTTTAATCAAAATTTCTTTATGTCCTCGTATTTGATATATTGTTTGGCATGCGTTAAAGAAATAATGGGCATACCTAGGCAACTTGCTGAAGGAGATGTTTATGTGTATGACTTTTACCCCATGTTGCAAAAAGATAATGCATTACAGGATTTTAGGAGAGTACATAATGCCTTCCTAGGAGACTTGTGTTATGAGTTAAAGAACATGAAATCTAAAAGGATATCTGAAGATGCCCAGGCATTTGTGAAAAGATATGGTAGTTTCTTCATTCAGTTTCCTCGTTTCTGTTATATAAGGGTAGGCGGTTTTGAGGAAGAGACTTTCAGACTTCCTCATTTTTGTTCTGATTGTTTTGTCCTTGCTGACGTTTGTAGGAACTTGTCTACCGTAATTAAGAAAGCTCAACCCAAAGATAAATGGGAGGATCATTTTCCTATGCAACTAGGCATTTTATCTTGCAGTTCAATGTCAGATGCATTGAGCATAGGAGTTGACTTAAAGAATTTCAATTTTCCACTGTATCATGAAAGGAAGGATTTTGATAATAAAGGTTTCTCACGGAGTCTTCGTTTGATTCCACATCTTCCAATCCCACACTTGGAGGACTTTTGGGAAGATTGCAGTGATGAGCTCGAAGTTATCAAATGGGAAAATATGAGAATGGTCCTGGAACAGGTAGTTTCACTGCAGGTGAAACTTGATATAAAAGGGATCGAAGAGGATCTTCTAGAGATTTTTGAACCTGGATATCTAGACCAAGCTAAACCCGAAACATTTTTCATTAATTGGGATGTGGAAGAAGAGGATGATATACAACTTCGAACAAAGAGAGTCTTGAAAAGAAACACAGACTAGGTTAATAAGAAAAGAGCAATAAAATTAGGCGTCCAGATTGATCTTGCAAGAGATAATGTGGTTTCTCTACATTTCCCAAAACATTTTTCTAACCTCACTTCTATGCCTATTCATGCAGGTAAAAATAAGAAGTCATCTCACACCAAGCACGAGCCTAATTCTACTTTGAACTTTCCTGCTCCTCGATATAGAAGGTCACGGAGTGCTACATAGAGGAAAATGGACCAGGTCAAAGATGTAGAGGTAAAAGACAAGATCCTTGATACTCAGATTTTTGAGGTCGAGGACCTTGATAATGACATTGTCAACATAATGGATTCTCATGCGATCACTATAGCCATGACACCCCCACCTAAAGTAACCGGAGGAACAACTAGTTCAAGTTCAACTCCTAAATGGTTAACTACTTCAGTAAGCAAGAAACAAAGCTTCATCCCAGTGTCCATCCCAATTCAAGACATGGTGGTCAAATACACAGAGAAGGGTCCCAAATAGAAGAAGTTCAAAACAATTGCCAGATTGGATGCTGATGAAAAGATGGGAGGTGGGTTGCTGAAATTGCTTCTTATAAGCCCAAAGATGAGAACATGGAAGTAAATGTAGAGGATTTTGAGGTCACCAAAGTGGATCTCAGAAACATGAGCAAGGAATCTGATAACCACCTTTTCCAAGTCTCAGCTAAGAAGATGCTCACCAGATCAGAAAAAGATGCACAAGAGAAAAGAGAACTAAAATGACATATCAAGATTCTAGGTCAATTCATTGATAGCATAGGCTATTTTGGAGCACTTCCCATATTGCATGCTTCAGAAATTTTTGACCCTACTTCACTAGACGACAAGAAACTAATGAACCAAGTTTAGCAAGCCAAGAGCATTGGAGGGGCCATAGAGAAATGGATTGAAGGAGTAGTAAGAGATGGTGAAAAATATATTACGAACTCCAGGAAGCTATGCATTGAAATGCAAAAGCTCATTGTGGAGATTCAGAATCAGATTGTGCCATGGGAAAAGGAGGAGCATAAATGGGAGAATGTATTACCCATGCTCACCAAGATAGAAGAATACGTAGCCACAAAGTTTTTAGCAGAAAATTCAATTAAATTGGTAACTGGTGAGTGCTAGCTCTTTGTATTGAATAAAACTATAGCATGGCGAGTAATCACATTCAAGTCTGTTATTTTTTATGTCAAGGCCTCTATTTATGATCTTCAGGACCTTCAGTGTAGCTTGGTCAATGACAATAAAGTGGTTAACCCAGACCATGATTGGCAACTAGGACTTTGTGGGCTGAACACACAGGACCCAGTAAAGGCTTTTAGGCTGCACAAGGAGAAAGTTAAGGCCAAAGGCAATTTTACTCCCGAAGATATAACACAAGTCACCCGAATTGAATCCATGACATTTATCGGTAATGATCAGTTACCTAAGAATGCGGAGAAAATGGTGAAGCACATGTGGGACAAGGAAGCCACAAAAGAAAAGATCAATGCCATGAAAAATCTGAGTCAGTCTATAATTCAGGAGCTTACAACCACCCACGATGCCCAGAAAAGTGGAGGAGAAGACGACGATGGAGAAAAGGCATAACATGATGATAATTCTTTGTTTTTATTTTATATGCTTTTCACAATCTGGCAATGACTTCAGGACATCTGTCCCTTAAATACTCTATTGGTTTTTATAACTGTGTCAGAGGAGGTCAGGTTTTGAGGGAGACCTCCTTTGTTCTTTAAAAACTACTATAAATTAGATTAAGGTAGATAGAAAAAGGGGTTAGAATGAGATACTTAGATTTTTAGAAGGTTTTTTTTTGGTTGGAAGGAAGTGATCAGTTTTTCAAAATCTGAAATTGGAAAGAACTTATTGTGTATTGTTATTTCTTTGTTGCATGGAAAACATATATTAAGATCATATGCATTTTGAACAGAAAAATCTTTGAGTTTTCAATTCGTGGAGTAGTATTTCTCTGCAAATATTAATCTAATCAAAATGACTGTGATAACCTTTCTGATGATAGATGTTGTCGTTAATATGGGGCTCCTTTCTATGTGATTTTAACAGGATATATGTTTTGAAAAGAGACTTTATTTCTCTTGCCTATTTTATATGAAGTGCGGAATCGGTGTTATTGAACTTTGTTTCGATTACCTCTGATTTTCATGGTGAAAGGTCTTGAAGAATAGTTTTTTATGAAATGTTTGTAAATTATTAGCCTCTCATCTAAGAATAAGTAGGCAGTTGTACATGCTTTTAGGTTAAAAGCATACCAGTTTTATTTAATTAGATTATTCCCCAAATAACTAATGGAGGGAGTTGTACCTATCAAAAATTCAGAGGGAAGTGATGTATGCCACACTTACCCAACTATTTAGTTGAACTTTTGTCTTTCAAAGAGGGTAACAGAGCTTCAAATCAATTCAATTAAAAGAAAGACAAAATTTGTTCACTAACAGAACCAAAGTATGTAAAGGCAACTGGCAAGAAGTCCAAACTAGTTGAAGCCACCTCTCAATAGACTATTCCAATTAAATCTTTTTCTTATAAGCCTATGACTGATTTTGAGAGAACGATAAAGTCATTAGGAAGGAATAGATTTCAAAATGTTAAAGAACATTTTGATTCATTTAATGAAGATCATAAGGAACAAATTCTTCAACAAGTAATCAACTACTTATTTCAATACAATCGATTACCTAAGGATCTTAAGAAGGATACTTTTGATTCTTTATATTGTATTCTTATGAATAAGTGGGAAAAGGTTGTGAAGAAATATCAAAAAATTATTAATAGTACTTTTATTCAATATTTTCCTGATTTGTCTAAAGATGAATTAGCAGCATTGCTTGATAATTATAAAGAAAAATTTCATTTAAGGAAAGAATATTGATGTTAATGAATGAAAAGGTGCAATCTGTTGAAGTAAGAACTCATCAGATAGCCATAAATGTTCAACGGGTGCATGAGCATTCAAATACTCACTATGATGATCAAACAAAGACTAGAAGGAAACCAGAGTCAGTTGAAGAAGAAATTGTTTCACCAGAGATTGATAAGAAAAAGGATGATTCTACTTCTCAACCGGTAATTTTTATTGACGACATACAAGATACCATTGATCTATCTGGCAACATTATTGTACTAGATATACAGCCACCGGTAAATACTAATTCACAGGTTAATGTAGTGGATATACCAGTAACTCAACCAAGTGTGGATATTCCACCCCCACCAGTAAAAGATCAACCAGTGCAATCACAACTCCCATCGATTTTCACGGGATACTCTAGAGCAACCTGTAGAAAAATTTACAGAGAAGTCCTCTGAACAGGAAAAGGAGAAAGAACAAAAGGAAGAGAAAAATGAGAAGGAGAAATCTGTTGAACCTAAAAAGGCATTAGTCAAGCAGCAAAATAATGATGATGATGACCCATTTGGCATCAAAGGGCCTATAGATGTTGACAACATGAGTGCATCAGAATTTTTGGAATTTACAAGTGTGATGCAATCCAGAGCATAGAAGAAGAGGCTTAAGGAATAGAGGAAGGAAGACAAAACCATCCAAACTGATGTGGAGATCTTGTCAAGTCTTCTATTGGAGATTGCTATAAGGAATTTGTCAACTCCTATTGACAAGGTTGGACAGTTGGTAGATGATGCTTCTGACCAACTCAAGTCCCTTAAGGAAGCAGCCCAAACTATGGCTGACAAAAATTATAGGAAGAAAAGAGAACACGTAATGAAAGATATTGATACAGGGAAGACTGCTTTATCCCTAAACAAAGATCTTTTGAGAAAATCTATTGAGTCAGGAGGCAGAATTCTAGCCTACACATCTAATGTTTCATTTTTCTATGCTGATATAGTTAAGAAGCGAACAGAGATAGAACTGGAACTGGCAAATATATGTAATGTCTACATACCTTTATAGGACTTGGTCTTAGCTTTTGGAAAATATGTGGATGATTTGCAAAGTCAGTTAGATGTCTATGATTTTGAACAGGCAAAGAGACTCCGATCGCTGAAGGAGTTAAAGAACTTATTGAGACCAAAGGTGGACATCTTACAATGAGTTTACAAGGATGCAGAAGCAATTTTGACGATTCCAGAGATAAGTACAATTTATGCAATGGAAGCATTTTATGCACAGATTATGACAACCATTGAGATTTCTGACACTTTACTGGAAACTTGGGAAAATGATTTTTCTCAAATGAAGATTACTTTCAGTGAAATTTTCTTGCGAATTGAAGTGAACACTCCTTAATATAGACTTTTAATATTTTGTATATGTAAATATTTGATGCAAATTTTGCTATATATATCTTTTAATTTTCAATTTGTCATTTTTGTCAAAGGGGGAGTAGAAATATGTATCTGTTGTGAACAAATTTTTTTATGTATTATTAAGAGGGAGTAGAAATATATGTGTAGTACAATTTTTGTTAGCACACTTAGTTATACAGTTGTAAAATTTTCTAAGTGTTTCCATCAATGCCAAAGGGGGAGATTGTTGGCTTGATGATGATTGTAATGAATGACTTCATATGTTGTCATTGATGGAACATTTACACACACATATGTTCACATTGTCTACCGGTATTACTTCTAAAATTACTTGTATTACAGCCAGTATTGGAAGTTTTGTTTATGATGATTTAGAGAATGTCAAACCGGTACATGTAGACAACCGATATATGCAGGAAATGACTTGACACCAACTTGAAGCTTCAATGAAAATCATCAAAGAAGCAAATGGAGGACAATTGGTTTACATATTGATAGAGGTTAACTCTAACCAGTATCGGTGTTCCAACTGGTATTCACTAATTGTGTGATGAGTTATCACTGATCCTGATGAGTTACCCTAACCAACAAATTTTGGTGGTAATTTGTGATGAGTTATGTTTGATTGTCCAGATACACTACACCTAGGAAATTGTGATATAATTTCTAAGATGACATGAAATCTAAATGTCTATATAATGGCATTATGATGAACTATTTGAAATATGATATGAGATGATTTGATGAGAGATAGAAGTGTTAAGTTATTGAAGGAATTGTAGAATATGTTGGTGATGTGGTTTTGAATGTGCAAAAGAGGATCTATTGAAGCAATTTGTGCTACTTCTAGATCACACCACCTATTGTTTTCTAATCACTACAACAGTCAAATCCCCCAACCAGGTAAGATATAATGAGATTCATTGTATAAATCCTTTAACAAGGTGATCCATTAGTTTGGATTCAGAAATCCTCTACCGAGGTTACTCCTAAAAGGGTACTACCTTTAATAGGGTATAGCTCCTAACAGAGCTTTGGGATCTTTAACAGGATTCACTCCTACCAGAGCACTTTTGTAGATCTTAACTAGTTAGTTACCTATTATTGCAGATAGTTAACTTGTGAGTCCCATCTCACCATGGTTTTTCCCATTTGGGTTTTCCACGTATAAACACATGTGTTATGGTGGATGCTTTAATATTATTTTGGATTGCATGCATAGTGTTGTGTAAACTTATTAAGTATATCTACCGGTCAATGTTTAAATCAGTATTGTTTTTGTTTTCACAGATTCACCGCCCCCCCCCCGCTCTCAATGCTTTATAAGTCTATCACGAGGAGTTGGTAATCTAGTAACTCAATAATTCACCTTAAGACCTACACCCTTTTGATGGTTACAAAGTATATTTATGGAGTTCTACCTAATTCAAGATTTATTCCTTCAAAGAAAAATATTCTTAAGAATGCATCTATGTTTTGTGTAATTAATTATTTTTTGTATGTTCTAGATGTGTAATGTAGACTTTAAAGGAGATGTCTAGAATATTACAGTTTAAATTAATAAAGTCACCATAGTGACTCATGTCAGTTATTTTGGTATGGTGTTTTGAAAATTTATTTATTGGGTAGACTATATAAAAATCTATATTAAATTCACTAGTCATAAAATGAATATAATATGATAAATATTTTTTTTCTTTACTATACAAATGGCATGATATTCACCATAGGACTTACAACTTATGGGCCATGGGTACTCAATTTCCCTAACCAAGGACACCTCACAAGAGTGAATATTATGTGGTTGTAGTCTTCTTTAAGAAGCATGACACCACATGGGTCTCATCTTTGTGGGAATTGGCCCCTTCCTTTGTTTCTCCATGATATTTATTAAAAAATATACAATGTGAAAGATATATTATTTTATCAAATGTCACCACTATATTATTATTTGACCTAGAATATGGGCCTTGTAATACACTCTTGATATCTTGTTCTTAGACTTTCAAAAGAAACCAAAATATCTAGAACCATATTATGATACTAGTATTTGCACACTTTTTTTGTGCAACAAAATATCGATAGGTTCACATTTTCAAATGTGAAATAAAAAATTAAATTATAAATTTAATTTTTTGGCATGGAAGTCAAACGTTTGGTTTTTGCTCTATGTTTTATTCCATAGTATATTTTTATAATTGAAACATTTAGTACCAAGATCACAAATGGAAATTTTTTGTGCATTTTCAATAGGTATATGAATAACAACACCCTCACAATATTATAAAACTCTTAACTAACAATGTAATAAAACTATTTCCATAATGAGATCCAATGTTTTAAATTCAAATAATGAAGAAAATTTATACTAAAAAAGATACAAATCTATTGCAGACATTCATTAGGTTCATCTCCCTAAAATCAAGGATAATTTGTAGGAATAGATGAAATCAAATAATGCAAATGTACAATTCAATTTTAATAAGAAAAAATCATTATTATCTTATATTTAGATATTATAAATCAGTATTAATTTCCCTAAAATGAGATATTTAATAAATAAATAAAAAATTATACACAAAACATAAATCTTAAATTTCTAAATTGATATTAAAAAATATTTAAGATAATCTTTAAAATATTCTAAAAGGAAAAAAAAATTATAATCTCAAAAATATAATATTCAAGATATGTATATTCTAGAATTTGTTTTATTTCTAAATTAATATTAAAAAATATTTAAGACAATCTTCAAAATATACTAAAAAGAAAAAATCATTTATAATCATTTGTAATATTCAATATAATCTTCAATTCCGAAATTGACATTAAGAAAATTAAGATAATCTATAAAATGTTTCCTGTAAAATGAGATACACTATAAATTACAAAAAATTGCACACAAAACATAAAGTTGTCATGAACTAAATATTTGAGAAAATAGTTGTAAAGTGAGAGTTTTATCTCTAAATTCCCTCATACCAAGTTAAGCATGGATGCAAGACATATTCCTAAGTAGACCCACTATCATTATTTTGATTCCTATGTAACCCTTAAATAAAGAAACAAATTTTAGGTCATGTCCTAGGACATTAATTTAAACATAGATATATTTTTGTAGTGATACTTAAATGTGAATGTTTGATCTAAAATTATGAAATATTGAAAACTTTAAATTCCATTTCATAGGATTATGTGTGATGTGGTAACTATCTCATATGACTAGAAAAAACTCAATGTAACTTTTGGGATGAGCTTCTCGATAAGATATTTCAACAACTTAAAAAATAAATAGTTAAAAAAGATTAATGCTAGGGACTAGCTATAATTAATATCTTGCCATTGAAATGAAAAGTAAGGTAATCTTAAATGCCAAGTAGCACTAAGTGAAGTTTAAAAAATCTATGTAGGTTAACTATGTGTTTGTTTTAGCATCATTTTTCCTCCTAAATATTACACTCTTCAAACAAGTTCTATAAGAATAGAGATTGCAGAATCGATTAATAAATCTATAGATAATCCATTTGAAATTTTCTTTTAATATGTTTGAATACCACATGGCATCAAATTCAATTAGAGAAATTTTATTCAATAAGAATTAAATTTAATATCAAATGGATAAAAGTATAAGCATGATCATTTTGGAGCTAAGAGGCAGTAGATGATGATAAATTTCTATCTTCTTGCTTAGAGATGATTATTTCCATGAAAAGCATATAGTTTTGTGTTTTCTTTTATGTTCTTGATTGATGCCAAAAAATGAATAAGGCATATATTGTGAAATTTTATTTTTAAAGATAGGTAAGAGATTTGGTGAAATCAATATGGATTGTTATCTAGATAGTTTGAGAGTTTGTAGATATGAGGAATTATACCCCTGTTAGGGTCGCGAGACAACTTGATAGAGAAATATAATTTTGTCAAGTAATTCAAGGGATATATGATTTAAGAGTTTGAGGAGGTGGTAATCTAGTAACTCAGTAATTCACCTTAAGATATACACCCTTTTGATTGTTACAAAGTATATTTATGGAGTTCCACCTAATTCAAGATTTATTCCTTCAAAGAAAACTATCCTTAAGCATCCATCTATGTTCTGTGTAATTAATATTTTTTGTATGTTCTAGATGTGTAATGTAAACTTTAAAGGAGGTGTCTAGAATATTAAAGTTTACATTAATAAAGTCACCTTAGTGACTCATGTCACTTATTTTGGTATGGTGTTTTGAAAATTTATTTATTGGGTAGGCTATATAAAAATTTATATTAAACTCTCTAGTCATAAAATCAATATAATAGGATAAATATTTTTGTTTTCTTTAATGTACAAATGGCATGATATTCACCATAGGACTTACAACTTGTGCGCCATGGGTACTCAATTTCCCTTCCTAGGGACACCTCACAAGAGCGAATATTATGTGGTTGTAGTCTTATTTAATTAGCATGACACCACATGGGTCTCATCCTTGTGAGAATTGGCCCCTTCCTTTGTTTCTCCATGATATTTATTAAAAAATATACAATGCAAAAGCTATATTATTTTATCAAAGGTCACCGCTATATTAGTATTTGACCTAGAATATGGGCCTTGTAATACACTCTTGATATCTTGTTCTTAGAATTTACAAAGAAACCAAAATATCTAGAACCATATTATAATACTAGTATTTGCACACTTTTTTTGTGCAACAAAATATCAATAGGTTCACATTTTCAAATGTGAAATAAAAAATTAAATTATAAATTTAATGTTTTGGGATGGAAGTCAAACGTTTGGTTTTTGCTCTATATTTTATTCCATGGTATATTTTTATAATTGAAACATTTAATACCAAGATCACAAATGGAAAGTCCAAGAGGTTGAGCTTAGTTGGTTAAAGCATTGAGTTCTCAATGTGGAGACCCAAGTTCAACTCCCATGAGGGACACCTTTATGGAATTTCTAAGTTGTGACTCTTGGTCTTCCATTGGTTGTATTTGTCATATTTTTTAAAGTGGATTTCTAAGTTGTGAACCTTGGTCTTCCAATTGTTGTTTCTAGTTTGGTGCTTGAAAAGAGCTAGTATTTGTAATAAGTTTCCTTGAAAGGAGTTGGTATTTGTAATAAGTTTGCTCGAAAGTAGCTGGTATTTGTAATAAGTTTGTAACATGGATTCTTGATTGAGGAAAAAATGAGCTATGTTTTGTGCATTTTCAATAGGTATATGAATCACAACACCCTCACAAGATTATAAAACTCTTAATTAACAATGTAATAAAACTATGTCCATAATAAGATCCAACATTTTAAATTCAAATAATGAAGAAAAATTATACTAAAAAAGATACAAATCTAATGTAGATATTCATTAGGTTCATCTCCCTAAAATCAAGGGAAATTTGTAGGAATAGATGAAATCAAAGAATGAGAATGTACAATTCAAATTTAATAAGAAAAATCATTATTATCTTATATTTAAATATTATAAATCAGTATTAATTTCTCTAAAATGAGATATTTTATAAATTAAAAAAAGTTGCACACAAAACATAAATCTTAAATTTCAAAATGGATATTAAAAAATATTTAAGATAATCTTCAAAATATTCAAAAAGAAAAAAAATCATTTACAATCTCAAAAATATAATATTCGAGATATTTATATTCTTGAATTTTTTTATTTCTAAATTAATATTAAAAAATACCTAAGGCAATCTTCAAAATATACTAAAAAGAAAAAATCATTTATAATCATTTATAGTATTCAAGATAATCTTCAATTCCGAAATTGACATTAAGAAAATTAAGATAATCTATAAAATGTTTCTTGTAAAATGAGATACATTATAAATTAAAAAAATTGCATGCAAAACATAAAGTTTTCATCAACTAATTATTTGAGAAAATGGTTGTAAGGTGGGTGTCTTATCTCTAAATTCCCTCATACCAAGTTAAGCATGCATGCAAGACATATTCCTAAGTAGACCCACTATTTCCATTTTGATTCCTATGTACCCCAGAACTAGAGAAACAAAGTTTAGGTCATGCCCTGGGACATGGATTTTAACATAGATAGATTTTTGTGGTGATACTTAAATGTGAATGTTTGATCTAAATTCTGAAATATTGTGAACATTAAATGCCATTGCATAGAAACAACTCATGTGAAATGTGTATCACATTGACTCATGATGAAAATTAATTGTGAAAAAATAAATAATATTTAAACTTGGGATTAAAAATAATGAGCCAATTTCATGTAGTGTGGATTGATCCCACACTTTAGGATACAATCAATACAAGTAAATCCTAATGTTAATACAAATAATAAATGTATACACATGCGGGGCTATAGTATGCATATTAAATGTGAAATATGTTGGTATATGTGTAGACATGGACAAGAAAAAATAAAAAATTTACAAATATGTATTAATGGGAGAAGTAAAAGATAAAGAAAAGAGTCCAACATTACCTATAATTATACAATTTATTAACATGTAGTTGCATTCAAAATAAAGACAACACTAAATGATGATTAGCACTAGAATAAAAATAGAGCATGGTCTATGTTGTTTTGTTGCTAATGGCCAACTGTGGCTTGACATTTGGTTTGTCTTTATTGACTGTTAACTTTTGCTTGGGTTTCGGGTTCTTGTAAAACTTGTATTACACTAGTAAAAAATGTTAGAATAAAAAAAATAATTCAATTAGCATATGGAACTATACAAATAAATGTAGATTAAAAATATATAAGAATAATAATTATTAGAATAGTTTTCTAAAGTATATTAACTCATTGATCTAATACTTTTATACTTTAATAAATCTACCAAGACCATTCGATATACACCTTTTGCACATATTTTCGTTTGTCCAAAATACTGTCATGAAATTTAAGCCTAGAGCTTTTTATTGAAATTTGGTAATTTTCATTCATGTTTTTAAAATATAAGTTTGATAAAAAAAATATTTATATCAGCAAAAAATTCATGCTTTACACATAGGCAAAGTGACTAAATATTAAAGAGGTAGATTTACTCTTTTATTATGTAAAAGAAAACTAGATCCACGATTAGTGATAAATAGGTATGTATCAACATATGTATGGACACACAAACACACACACAAATATATTTATGATTGTGTATCATAAATTAGTTTTATTTTGAATTGGAAAAGGAGGATCTTAAATATTTTCAATTGTTGTTAAAATAATACTAAAAAATATGATTCAATAATTTGTAATTCACTTCAAGATTTGTTGATGTAAACTAGTGGCCAAGAAATTTTTAATCTATACTATTCAACTTGAATTTATGATTAAATGAGAGTCTAATCCTTTGAAATTAGTGTTGTAAAATGCAATATAAAAGAAAAGATCATAGAATGACAAATGAGAGTATAATCTATACTATTCATAATTTATAAACTTCAAATAAACTTTGATTGGGTGAATTAGATTTCGTGGTAAACCGATGCCGTTTTGAGAAAAGGGATTATCATATGTATGAAAAGCTTGTGCAAATATTAGAGAATGTTGGTTTACCAGGTTTTTAAAATTAAAATTATTTAATTAAAAGATTAAATATTGACGTAAAAATAAATATATTAATCAAATATCTAAAATTGATTAGAAGAAAAAGAAATGTTGTTTGAAATTATTTTAAATTTTTTTAATTGGATATGGATATATTATAAAGATACATGTCGACCATACTTAAACCTACGCCTTCCAGATGGAGTTTGCGTTGAGATGCTTTCGAGACAACTGTACGCAACGTCTCCCCTTATATTGGATGAGGGAGATTGATTAAAATACATTTCCAATAGTCGGCTTTTCAAAGAAGTGTTGCGTCGCCTACAGAGTAGTACGAAATGGCGTCGAGGTGACGACACACCATTACAGCCTAGGTCTTCTATGGAAGAATTAAAATGGTGTTGTTTTATCGAATTCCAAAGGAAAAACACGTTCGTTTATTGGGATAGGATAGCCGTTTCAATTTAGAGCTAAGATGAAAAAAAATTGTATATTGATGGTAGCGTTTGTGTGCTCTACGTTTTTGCTTCGGCTGCCTTAAGCAGCTTGCAGACGCAGACGAGCAAGATCAGGGTTGACCATTACCGCAGTAGGTCGAGAAGATAGCTGCACGTTGCGCTTCACATGCGGTGGAGATTAGTAATCACAGCACAAGGCGTTCGCTTCCGGTGAAACCATTACTGGGCAGGAGAAGGTTACAACGTCTGATAAGAATATCACGTCTACGAACGCAAGCAGAGCGCCATGGGAATATCACGTCAACTTTACAGAAGCAGGAACTAGAAAGTAAATTACGGAAGGCTGTTATAGTTGGTGACACGGGATAAGCCAGCCGATCAATTCATCCTATCCTATTCCATTTGACTTCTTATGTCCAGAATGGAGAAGCCTATAAATGCCCATCAACTCACAAGGCTTTCATCACCAATCTCGCACTTAACAAAGAGTGTTGAAGTAAGAGAGAGCCAAGGTGAAAATGTCATCAGGAAATGGATTTCGGTATTTCTGGCTTATGATGCTGGTGATGCTAAACATGTGGACGTGGGACGCAGCAGGGCAACTGGCAGTGAAGCTGGGAAGATGGAATCTTCTGGTGGAGAAGGGCGGCGTCTCGGCCATGCACATGACCACCACGTACAAAAACACGGTGGTGATGTTCGATCGGACAAACTTCGGGCCGTCGCAGCTCCTGCTGGACAACAGACGCTGCCGGGACAATCCACAGGACCAGGTCCTGACCCACGACTGCTGGGCTCACTCCATCGAATACAACATAGCCACAAACACCATCAGGCCGCTCATGATCTTCACCGACACCTGGTGCTCCTCCGGTGCCTTTGCCGCCAACGGGACACTGGTTCAAACGGGCGGGTGGCGGGACGGAGCGACAGATATCCGCTACTTTGTTCCTTGCTCCGATGCCTCCTGTGACTGGGATAATTTTCAGCCTGTTAAGCTTCTCGCCAACCGCTGGTACGCCGCCAACCAGATACTTCCCGACAACCGCATAATCGTGGTGGGAGGCACAGGCGTGTTTAACTACGAGTTCGTTCCCAGGAGGCCCGGTGAGGGAACGTACAACCTGCCGTTCCTCATCCAAACACGAACCAGCTCCGCAGTCGAAAACAACCTCTATCCCTTCCTCCATCTCTCCTCCGACGGGAATCTCTTTATCTTCGCCAACAGGGACTCCATTCTCCTCGACTACAAGAACAACGTGGTGTTGAAAACGTTCCCCAGGATGCCGGGCGACGGCCCACGAAACTACCCTTCCACGGGCTCCTCCGTCATGCTGCCGCTCTCTGCATCCAATGGGTTTAGCAAGGTGGAAATCCTCATTTGCGGTGGCTGCCCGGACAGTGGATACGCCGCCGCCAAAGCCGGCAATTTCACGGCCGCCCTGCGCAGCTGCGGAAGAATGATCATCACGGACGCCAATCCGTCGTGGAGTATGGAAGACATGCCCGGGCCAAGAACCATGTCCGACATGCTCATTCTCCCCAACGGCGAAATTCTAATCATAAACGGAGCAGCCAAAGGTGTGGCCGGGTGGGACATGGCCAACACGCCAGTCTTCACGCCCTACCTCTACAGACACAGTCTACCGGTTGGGCAGCAGCGTTTCTACGTTCTCGCGGCCACCGGTATCGCCAGAATGTACCACTCCACTGCCAACGTCTTGCCCGACGGCAGAGTCATGGCTGGCGGCTCCAACCCACACTTCAATTACGTTCTCACGGGAACGCAATTCCCGACGGAGCTCCGTTTGGAAGCGTATAGCCCTTATTATTTGGAGAGCGTCTACGCCGTCCTTCGCCCACAGATAATCACCATGTCTGCCACCTCCAATGTTGCCTACGGCACCACCTTCACCGTCACCTTCTCAGTTGCATTCGGTATGACGAGTAGCAACGTTGTAAATTTTAACGTGTACGCTCCGCCATTCACAACTCACACCACATCCATGGGCCAGAGGATGCTCTCCCTCTCTGCATCCAAACCCGTAGCGGCTCCAAACTCCACCACAGTTTTTTCTGCCACAGTAACCGCTCCCCCGACGGCCGTGGCTGCTCCTCCCGGATATTACATGTTCTTCGTTGTCAACGGGGAAATTCCCAGCAAAGGCCAGTGGGTTCATTTCTCTTAACTCCAAGGAATCGTCGAATATGGAATTCCATTCTGTCATAATAATTACAATGTATCTACGCACGTTGCGAAAGTGACATGCATCGCAACCCAGCTTTAATAAAACAAATGATCAAGCCTTACAATTCTTATGTGCGTGCCTTTCACAATGCTTTCAGAATCCTATCTATATGTCTTGCCTTTAAGTACCTAAATATAGGACGTAAATATTTATATTTACAATTTAAAAAGTCTAAAGAGTTTTCTAGATAATCTATGATTGTTAAAGTAATTGAAATTAAATTTACACATGTGAATCTTATTCAAGATGTCAAGTGGGGATCTAAGGATCCAAACAAATTTTAGGGATGAGTGATAGTGGGATGGAGGGATATGTTGATGTTGTTGGTTGAATTCATTCAAGAATGTTCTACTTGTATAGTTGTTATTTGCATTGGAGATGTTCTAATAAAAGGAAACCCAAAGCATAAGGGAAAAGGGCATGGTTGTGATATCGTCACCCATTAAAGCAATAGCATCATACATTATTTTGTTTTCCAATGACTTTAAGTACCTAAATATAGGACATTCTCCCACTTGTTGTAAGACACCCTTCTTTCTTAACATTCTCCCACTTATTGTATGCATTGCATAAGGTTCAATAAATGAAATAAATAATCATACCCATTCATGAAACCATATGAATCTTGACATACACTTTTGTTCCATTAAGATACTTGTAATAAAATTCAAGTTGACCGCTTTCATATGACAAACCACCTATTAGACCCTTTTTTTTTTCTTTGCAACCCTTTAAACTATGTTAAATTTTTGTTTGCATTTCAATTTGAACCTAGCAATATGAATTATGGTTAATTAAGAATATGTTGTTTTGGCATTTTGATCTAGTACATATAATATGAACCTAGTTAAGGGCCACACTTAAGTCAACCTTATGAATATCTCTTGTCTATTATTGAAAGCAAATATAGAGTTGAAACTCTCAGTTTGCTCAATTGCATATGATCTTTGAGTCCGCTACCAACATAATCAACTAGAATCAAAACATAGAGGCCTTAGAAAGCTCTAATTAATAAATTTTATGACCTAAAAATTAGAAGGATTGTATCAAGACATTTAATGCAATAATTTACATAATCTAAAATTAAACATAAAAACAATTTAAGTTCTAGAATTTAATGAATAAAATAATATAGCTTAAAATTAAGTTATGATTTAGATACAGTCTCTAAGATAGACTTGACAAAGAAAAATAGTAGATAAAATTAAAAGACAAAACAATAATATTTTTTTCAAACAACTAAAAGAAAATAGAAGCAAAAAGGTCAAACATAATATTATGCACAACTTACAATATTTTTTTATAACTTAAATTCGAGAGCACAATTTTAAAGACCACAACCTTCAAATGTAGCTACAAAAATAATTAAGTAGATGAAAATTTAGACTTGCCTTACAATACATGCTTGCCTTACAATACATAATATTTTTAATTGACTTAGTCTTTTCTTTTCTAATGATATTATTGCTTCCTAGCTGAAACATAAGTATTCTTATAAACCAAAGAATGTGCATGAGGCTACTATAGTCAAATAAGGCGTCAAAGTAATTTTCTTGTCTCCTATATCAGGAAACCCATAAAAAGCAACTATAAATCACAAAAATATGATATTATTATATTGACAAACATCTTTCAAGAAAGTAGAATGTCATTCACAATTAGACATATTGACGGACTCAATCTACCATATTAATGAAATTTGGGCATGAGAAATAAATTTCAAGAATAAGAAAACTATTAATTGGAAATGGCAATCATACTTTTTTTATTGTGTATTCTATGAGAATATTGAAAGATGTTAACCAAAAATATTTTATATGTGAATCATTAATTGATGTACTAAATTTTATTATAAATTAATTTTTTTTCCTTTGAAAAAAACTAATCTTAATGAAATATTTGTGCAAACATTAGATAATGTTTTTTTTTTGATAAATTTAATGAGAGAATAATTGAATGATAAAGAAGAACATAATTTAATAATATGTTAAATTAATTAATTTTAAATTTTTTTTTTCAATTTTTTAAGAGGTAAATACTTTTGATCCAAACTTATAAATTAGTGAGGTCACAAATAGGGGTGGTCATATTTAATATAAATGTTCAACAATTGCATTCTAGTGGAATTCCTTGATGGCAAGAAAACAACACAGCTTAACCATCACACTATACCAATATTATTATTATTTTTTATTTTCCATTCAAATAATATATAAAAAGAGATGTAATTTAAAATTGCTTAAAATTATTAGTACTTGTCATATGCAATATTATTGCATTTACTTAAGCCTATTTTATTTATTTTTTGCACCAATCAAAAGTGATTATTATTTTTTTTTTCAAAATAAACTTGATTTTTATAAAGTTTACATTTATATTTTTAAACTAGAAATTATTTATCTACAATATGATTGGATTAAAAAAATTGGTTTTATAGGAGCAAATTTATAGGAATGATAGATATTATTTATTTTTAAAAATATGGGTAATAAAATCGATTAACTATTGTATATGGATTTAATTTACAACGTTTAAATAAAATAAAATAAAAATTTAAACAAATAATTTAAGTATTTCATTACAAGCATTACACAACAAATATTTCAATTAAAAAAATAAACCCAAATTTATATCTTTAATAATTATAATTTTGCATAGGTTTTTTTGGAAATCATTCTATTTTTTATTAATACTTTTTGAAAATCAGCAGCCCTTCTAGCAAGAAATTTATTCTCAACACCTCCCTCCTCAAAGACCAAGATGTTCTAGGTGCCCTTAAGGTGGTTAGGCTCTTCAACCTTCAGCCTCAGCCTCCTGAATCCTGCACTCTTAGGTGGACAAGGAATGTCTCCTCCTGGCAGAAAGTACTCCAAACCATTGGCCAAAAGAAAGCCAAGGACTCTAGAGCCATGGAAAAAAATCTCACCCATCGCCTCCATTCGCTAGAGCAGGATATTCAGACTAACCCCTCCTCCCCTACCTTGGCCAAGCATGTTTCTAAGCCAGAGATATCCTTAGAAAGCACCAGCAGGTCAAAATCAGGGGAGCCTTCATTAGAGCTCGCAACCACTGGCTCCAATTTGGAGATAAAGGCTCCAAAATATTCTTTAACCTCCTTAAGAAGAAACAAAACAAAGAAAAAATTGATAGAATAACTGTAGACAACAAGGAACTCCTGGATCTCAATGATATCAAAGAGGCCTTTAAAATGTTCTATAGAACTCTCTTTACCTCAGAAGATAATGAGGCCTCGAAAGAGGCTCGACACAAATTTAGTACCATCATCCCTAAAAGAATCTCCGAAGATAATTCTCTCCTCCTCAAAGCCAGGATCTCTATACAAGAAATTGTCGATGCCATTAAAGCCCTCAAGGATAATAAGGTCCCAGGCCCCGATGGTCTCCCTGTGGAGTTCTACAAAGCCAATCTTGAATGGGTCACGCATGACCTCTATGACATATACAATGAAGCTCTTGACAATGGCACCCTGGGGGAATTCATAAATAAAGGTATTGTTAAACTCATCCCTAAAGAAGGAGACAAAGTGCTCATTAAGAAATGGAGGCCAATCACCCTCCTCAATGTCTCCTATAAAATCCTTGCCAAAGCCTTAGCTACCCACCTTGAAAAGTTTCTTCCAAAATTGATTTTCTCTACCCAAACTGGATTCATTAAAGGCAGATACATATTGGAAAACCTTGTCACTAGTTGGGAATCCATGGAATGGGCCAGAACCTCTAACCAGGATGCTGCCATGTTGCTTGTGGACTTTGAAAAAGCCTATGACAGAGTCACGTGGGATTTCAGCCTCATGATGCTCTGAGCTTTTGGCTTCCCTAACGAGTTCTGTGACTACATCCAAATTCTCCTCAAAGATGCTTCCGCCATGATTGAAATTAATGGAATCCTATCCCAACCTATTCCTCTCTCTAGATCCATAAGGTAGGGCTGCCCTCTTGCCCCTGCTCTATTTGTTATTGCCTCAGATGCCGTCTTTTATCTCCTTAGAGATGATACTCTATATCCTAGAGTCGATGGCATCGTGTTGCGAGATGACTCTAAACTGCTGAATATCCAATTTGCTGATGATACCTCTCTTTTCTTGGAGCTCTCTAAGCAAAACATCGATTCCCTCAACCTAAAAATTGACACCTTTGGTAAAGCCTCTCGAGCCAGGATCTCCAGCTTCAAATCTATTTTACTTGGTTGGAAGGATGAACCTTCAAATCTATTTTTTATTAAGTTCAATTATAATTGATATTACATAAATATAAATAAAATAATATATAATCTTAAATTAACAATTAATTAAAAAAAATTTGATCGGTAAGAGGCCGAAGCCAAGAATTTTATTAATCATTTTTGAAATTTTACATTACCTCACTCATGCGGGTGCTGGTAGGAAAGAGTGGAGGCGAGAATATAATAGGCCGAAGCCAATAAGGTGTACACACCCTACCCCCTTGTGGGATTTGAACTTGTGACCTCTCTTTCAAGAGCACAAGTTCTCCACCACTAGGCCAACTTAGGTTCTACAATTAATAATTAATAATTAATAATTAAGCTTTGGATTAATTTCATTATTATTAATATTATTATTATATAGATTTTATAATTAAATTAGAATTTTATTCATAAGAAAAATGTAAATTTTCACTCTAATGTTTATATTATATTATAATTATTAATATTATTTTATTGAATTGAAAGTTATAGTTAATATTACAACAATGCAATTAAAATAATCTAATTTTAAAATAACAATAATTCAAAATTTATATTTTTTGATAAATTGCTACCATAGTGGTAGCTCCCTTCTATTACTTTAAAAAAGAAGGTAACATATTTATTAATAGACAATATGCATCAAAACTCAAATAGCTTCAATGATAAGCTGAAGCCATTCGATCTATTTCAAGGATAAAGCTTCATCATTGAAGCGTACAAGATAGGCATATGTATCCATTTTGCTATCTTCAATTGCCTCGACTTCAACAATCTCCTTTAGTTGTTCACTCTCCTTTATAGATTTGGTATAGATGGCATCACCAATAAGCCCTAATTTAGGTTCCAATAAAATGTCTTTCACCACACCTAGAGCCATGGTTTTTAACTGCATATGCACCAATCGTTTGATGGCATTCTATGTGTATTTTTGGTTCCCTATCATGTGAACTATGTTGTAGACATACTTCTCCAAGATCTTAGCATGTGAATGTGCACCCTCAATAGATTCTTCTCCCTAATAATGGCTTTGATAACATCTTCTTCATTGACCAACTTTTGCTTGCAGCTACACTTGCAGTCTGGGAGCAAGATTAGATCTCGTTTCCTCTTCAAGCTTGCCATTATATGCATAGTTCCACAATCCACACTCAAAGTCAATCCCTAGCATCTATTTAACTTGTTAGTCCTATGAAAGCATGAATAGCAGTGGATTCAAATTGACCTTGCTTGATTGTGTCGCCTCCTTGTCAAATAGGACGTTGCCCAAATTCAAAACTATGCAATGGAGGCATCCTCTTTCCTTATCCCAATATTGGTTACTTGTCATCCCTTTGGTATTCTTTGGTTGATTCCATGGTTTGAGAGAAAATTTGCTTCTCTATTTGCTTAATGATAAATATGTGTGATCAAATATTCTCTAGCCTCTCTTAATAAATTACAAATTCCTACATTTGCGATTTCCAACTTAGTGCAAATTTTCTCATCACTATTCTCACCACATTTAAAGAATCCCCCTCAATGTCAATATTATCGTAGGTTCTTACTCTTGCGTAACCTAAGTCTGTCAAAAAAAGTCACCTATTCAGTATCATTGTTTGTGCCATCAAAAAAATTTACTAAACCACCCCAAATAAAATCCCCTTTAACATTTTTGATAGTGAATAATAATTAAAAATTATAATAAATATTTTTTATTATCATTACTAGAAAAGAAAAAAACTACTCATCGCTAGTAACACTTGTTTTTATTGAATTTGTAAATATTGTTTGAATGCATTTGTTGACCATACTTAAACCAATGCCTTGTAGCCTTCACTACTCCCATGTGGTGGAGTTTGGGTTGGCATGCTTTTCAAATAACCCTAAAGAGTTATCTCTTTATCGTGGATGACGCAGATCTATTAAAATACCTTTCCAATAGTCGGCTTTTGAATGAAGTGTTTCGTCGAAATAAGAGTGCTACGCAATGACGTCAAGGTGACGACGGACCATTACAACTAAATTGTAGGGAAAAAGTAAAATAGTGTTTTTTTCTTGATTGTCCAATGCTTTATTCTCTAAAATTCAGTAAGACAAAACCACGTTCCTTTATCGGGTTCGGATTGCCCTTTTCATTTAGAGCTAAGATGAAGGATAGTCGAAACAAAAAAATTACAATAATGGTAGCGTTTGTGTGTTTATCATTGCCTAAATTTGAGTAGGATTGTTATGAGCTTAGGCTGGCTTTACCAGCTTGCAGACGCAAAACGACGTCATCGAAAAGTTTCAAACACATGGACAAGCAAGATTGAAGTTGACCACTATTGTATAGACAAACTAGACAGTAAATCACGAAAGGTATCGCATGGCTGTTATTGTTCTTGACACGGGATATGCCTGGCGGTCGATTCATCCTACCCTATTTCATTCGACTTCCTATGTCCAGAAGCCTATTAATGCCCATCAAATCATAATCATACTTTAGTTATCTAACCTCTTCAAAGATATATTTCAAAATATTTCTTATGAATAGGCTAACCATTAACTAAGTTAAAGACAGTTTCAGAGCATTCTTCTCACTTGATAAATCTAGAGGGGCCAATGCACTATGGAATTCATTTGTTAGAATTTCTAGTTCATTAACTAGGATACCAAATACAATCACAATGTCTTATTTGCAAGCATCTCTCGAATCCAAATACAATGCATATTGCTGTCAAAAACTTATGTTATAAATTTTTATCTCAAATTATATATCACAAAATGGAAACTAACTTACCTTCAAAAATTCATCATTTTTATGGGGAAATTCTTTACAATCAGGAAAAATTTCTCTCTCTCTCTCTCTCTCTCTCTCTCTCTCTCTCTCTCTCTCTCTCTCTCTCTCTCTCTCTCTCTCTACTTTTATCTCCCTTATATCCCCTTTCTACCTCTCTATCTCACTCTAGAGAGAGGTAGAGATATAGGTGGGGAGGGAGAGAGATGTAGGTTGAGAAAAGGTAATAGAGAGAGAGTGAGGTGAGAGTGAGATTGATAAAATTGGTAAGGGAAGGTTTGACAGATAGAAGAAAAGATAGAAATAGAGGTCTTGTAGGGAATGAGATATAAATAGAGAAAGAGAGAGAGGAAGAGGGAAGATAGTGATAATTCGAGAGGGATAAAATAGATAGAGAGAGGTGGAGACGGAAGGAGAGAGATAGAGATAGGTGATATATACAAAAGTGGAGGGAAGACTTTGAGTGAGGGAGAGAAGGAGAGGTATTTAAAGAGAGGTCGGGTAGAGAGAGAGAGAGAGAGAGAGAGAGAGAGACAGAGAGACAGAGAGACAGAGAGACAGAGAGAGAGAGACAGAGACAAAGAGTATGGAGATGGAAGGAGGGAGGGAGAGAGATAAAGGGGGAGAGAGAGGTGAGGTAAATAGTAAAATTGAGGGAAGGAGGTAGAGAATTAGGGGAGATAAAAGTAGATAGGGATGGAAAGAGAGGTAGGTAGAGAGAGGGAGAGGGGAGATAAAAAAAGCAAGAGGGAAGATAGATAACCATATCTAGAGAGAAGAGCTAAATACATAAAGGGAGAGGGGAGATAGATAGCATAGATAGATGGGTGTGTGATACAGAGGTGGAGTAAAGAATACCTCTCCTTCCCTCCCTCTCTTTGAATACCTCTCCTTCTCTCCCTCACTCCAACTCTCGCCTCAACTTTTGTATATCTCATCTATCTCTATCTCCTTCCCTCTCCACCTCTCTTTATCTATTTCCCCCCTCTAAACTTATCACTATCCCCCTCTTCCTCTCTCTCTTCCTCTCTCTCTATTTATAAATCCCTCCCTCCTTCCCTCCACCTCTCTACTTACCCCTCAGGAAACCATATGGCCCCTTTTAACATCCTAGTACACAACATGAGCCCTTAGAACACCATAAGACCTCTTAGGACACCATATGACTCCTTAGGACAATATGATCTCCTAAAGGATCATATGGTGTCCTAAGGGGTCATATGGTGTTCTAGACATGTGTGGCCCCTTAGGACCTCATATGACCCTTCATGACATCATATGATCATTTTTAACATCCTGGTGTGTACAACATCGCCACTTAGGACAATACGATGTCCTAATGGGTCATATGGTGTCTTAAGGGTTCATATGGTGTTCTAACACATGTGTGGTCCCTTAGGACCCTATATGACCCCAGAACACCATATGACCCTTTTTAAAATCCTCGTATGTACAAAATGACCCCTTAGGACACTATATGAGCCCTAAGGACACCATATGACACCCTAAGGGGTCATATGGTGTCCTAAGGGGTCATATGGTGTTCTAACACGTGTGGCCCCTTAGGACAATTACAAGATAGGGTTGTCATTACACGAAAAGATCGACCTATCAATGCTCAATACAACCACTAGACTTATAGAATCCACAAGAGGATGTTAAACCATGTAGTGAATCCTTGCGGGGGATGCGAGCCCAATGCCAACAAGGACCCTATATGACCCCTTAGGACACCATATGACCCCTTAGGATAATATGATGTCTTAATGGGTCATATGGTGTCCTAAGGAGTCATATGGTGTTCTAACACGTGTACCCCCTTAGGACCCATATGACCCCTAACGACACCATATGGCCACTTATGACACCTTATGACCTTTAATGATACCATATGACCCCTTAGGACACTATATGACCCCTCAGTACACCATATGATCCCCTAGGTAACTATATGACCCCTTAGGACACCATATGACCCATTTTAGCATCTATGTACATAACATGATCCCTTAAGATACCATACGAACCCTTAGGACAGCATATGACCCTTTAGGACAATATGATATCCTAAGGGGTCATATGGTGTTCTAACACATTTATGGCTTCTTAGGACCCCATATGACACCTAAAAAAACCATATGACCCCTTAGGACCTGATATGACTCCTAACGACACCATATGACCCCTTAAGACACTATATGACTCCTTAGGATACCATATGACCCCTTTTAACACTATAGTACACGACATGACCCCTTAGGACACCTTATGACCCCTTAAAACATCATATCAACCTTAGGACAATGTGATGTGCTAAAGAGTAATATAGTGTTCTAACACATGTGTGGCCCCTTAAGATACCATATGACACCTTAGGACACTATATGACCCCTCATGATACCATATGACCCCTTAGGACACTATATGACCCCTTAGGATACCATATGACCTCTTTTAACATTTGAGTACATGAAATGACCCCTTAGAACACCATATGACCCCTTAGGACACTATATGGCCCTTTACGATAATATGATGTCGTAAGGGTCATATAGTTTTTTGACACATGTGTGGCCCCTTAGGACCCCATATGACCCCTAACGACACCATATGACCCCTTAAGACCCCACATTACACCTAACGACACCATATGACGCCTTAGGACACCATATGACACCTAACGACACCATATGAATCCTTTTAACATCCTAGTACATGACATCACCCCTTAGGACACCATATGAGCCCTAAGGACACCATATAACATCCTAAGGGGTCATATGGTGTTCTAACACATGTGTGGCCCCTTAGAACCCCATATGACCCCTAACAACACCATATGACCCCTTAGGATATTGTATGACCCCTTAAGACACCATATGATGTCCTAATGGGTGATATGGTATCCTGAAGGGTCATATAGTGTCCAAAGGGGTAATATGGTGTCGTTACGGGTCATATGGTATCTTGAGGGGTCATATAATGTCATTAGGGGTCATATGGGGTCTTAATGGGCCACACATGTTATAACACCATATGACCCCTTAGGACATCATATTGTCCTAAGGGATCATATGGTGTCCTAAAGGGTCATGTGTTGCCCTAAGGGTCATATGGTGTCCTAAGGGGTCATATAATATTGTTAGGGATCATATGAGGTCTTAAAGGACCACACATGTGCTAGAACACCATATGACTCGCTAGGACACCATACGACCTGTTAGGACATCATATTGTCCTAAGGGGTCATATGGTGTCCTAATGGGTTGTGAGATTTTGCCAAGATCTAGAGGCAATGGAAGTGAAAAACTAGAGAGACAAAGTATAGGATAAGAATAAATTGTATTCTATCAAGATGCAAAATGTGATCAACCGGATCATCAATTGTTGTTGTTTATACAATTTAGATGAGATTTCTTATATAGGCAAGGCTATATGGATATGTGAGCACACAAACATGACATGTGGCTCAATAAGAAACAAGGGTAGGTAGGAAATAGGTGTGGGTAGGTAGGAGAAACAATAAAATATTCCACATGAGGTGGATCACCCACTGAAGGTGGAATTATCACTCCACAATAAGTGGATATGATAAAGTAGTAACGAGATCAACACCATAAAAGGTGGAAATTCTCCTACACACACTATCCCAATGTGGCACAAACACCCAAGTGTCTCATACCCAAGCTACTATGATATGCATGTACCTAATTAAACTTAAGTAAGGTGTAATAATATTCATGATGAACAATTATTTACATCAACACCCCCCCTTAAGTGCAACTTAGGGGAATGCACTTAAGTATACAATGCAACTAATAAATGCAAGATGGGTCCCGGCTATGAGGGCATGTTATGTACCCATGTACAAATGCAAATGCAAAGCAAACCAATGCAATGAAATGTCTGACAAAGAGGGGAAAGAGAGGAAAAACCAATAGGAAAAAGCCCTCCCCCAAAAGAGAGATGAAAACTATATACAAATAACTCTCATAGAAGCATGTGAAGGACAAAATCCCATGTGAGGAAAAATTCCCCCCCCCATATGAGAGAAGAAGAAGAAAGACTAGGAAGCCCCCCCTCAATGTAGAATCTCCACCAATGATAGAAGCTCAAAGATGAATGAAGAAACTTCTCCACGAACGTCAAACCATGTTCCTCCCCTTAGGAAGAAACAAAACCAAAGGTGTATCCATGAAGTCTCCCCAATCATGAAGGGAAGATGTAGGAAAAATACTCATGATGAATGGAATCTCTGAAAAATGCTCAATTGTCCCCATGTCAATGTTGAAAGATACCCCCTCCAAAGGTGGTAAACTTCTCTACACTACTAAAAAAGGCACTCAAAGATCTAGTGGAGATGAATGTAGAACAAGTCCCAAAGACTCACAAGTCTCCTCAAAGAATAAAGAGACATCCTCCAACTGTTGTATGAAAGTATCCACAATCATGTCAACCTCTAAAGAATGATCATGTAGAGAATGCACAAGAGGGTCAGAGTGTTCCCTCACAACAATTGAAGAAGGATCATCTTCATCAAAGAGAAGATGAATGTCATCAATGATATCTCCCAAATTTGCAATGTCTGTCAAGTAGGCATCCCAATCAACAAAAGTTGGAAGACATGAAATATCCTACTGCACTGAGTCACAAGAAGGAAAAACTATCACACTAGCTACATCATCAAGTGAAATAGGTGGTGTGATATCAAGAGGAGGACATGAAACACAAGGCTCAAGAATGGGGTCACATGTGAGAATCCCCAGGTTCAAGTACCCAAAGTTCTCCTCAAAATCTGAACCATCACAAGAAGTGTGATCATCATGTGTAGAATCGTCATATGTGAAATCATCATCATCAACAAAATCTGAAAATGTGTATAACCGAGATGCATGATCAACCACCCTAGTCACAATGATAGCTCTAGTCTCCAAGTCTCTAATGAAAACTGACTCAGGTGTAAACTCAACAATTCTCTTAGTTGCACCATGTGTGATTTGATAGATGGAAAGGAGATTGTTTATCAAATGGGGTACACACAACACATAATTGAAGGAGTTATCCCCAATGGCAATATATCCTTTTCCAATCACATCCATGTATATATGATTACCCATCAAAATCTATGGCATGGTGCAAGGATCAAATGTAGAGAACATAGACTGCGAAGATGCCATATGATGAGAAGCCCCTGAATCTAGAAGCCATCTCCCTGAATCATGACTAGTAGTAGCACAAAGAGATTTTCCTTTTCTTGTCCCAAAAGAGTGAGTCTTCTCACTTGTAGAAGCCATGAATGCTTTCCCTTTTCCTTTTGGTTGTGAGGAAGTGGAAGTTGATGAATCATCTTCTTGTAGATATTAGGTAAATCAATGTTATTCTTTTTGAGGATGTTTGTGAGCTCATCAATCTTCTTAGAATGGAAACAACGCTCCTCATGACCAAACCTTTTACAATAGGCACAAGTAGGTCTCTCCCTCTTTGGTAAATTTTCCCTCTTGGAAGAGGATGAATCTCCTTGTTGTGGAGAAGGTGATGCTTTGTCCTTAGGCTTTGATTGCCATTTCTTCTTGTTTGAGTTGTCCTTTCCTTGATTTCCTTTGTTCCCTTGATTTTCCACTAATGCTTGAGACTTAGATGCCTTAAGAATTCCCATTTTTATCAACTTAGTTTATTCCATCATCAACATTTTGGTGAAAGCATAAAATGTAGGCATTGTGTAGCTTGAACCCATTGTCATTCTATGGGTTTGGAAACTAGAAACAAATGCTGCATATTCTTGTGGAAGTTTGCCCATCAAATTGAAGATCAATTGAGTATCCTTCTTATCAATGCTAGAATCCTTGAGTTTTGCCCTCAACTCTTTTGCCTTAGTGACATAATCTTGTATAGTATCAAAGTTCTTGGGATCTAACATGATGAGATCACTATCAATTTGATATCCCCTAATCTCATTAACTTGACCATACAAGTCTTGAAACTTTTGCCAAGTATCCTTGATTAGAGTACATATCTCAATATGAAAAATGAGATCCTTTGATACATACTTTCTTAAGGTACCAATTGCCATGATATTTTTCATGAGCCAATTTAAGTGACCAATAGGATCAACCTTAGGATCGGCGAGAGCACTAATAGTTTCATCAATATAATGAGTTAGTCCTTTTTCCATACGTTTACTCCATGCATCAATTTTCCAAGTAGCATAGTTATGAGGAGTTAAGAGAGGAAACTTAGGAGAACCCATAGCAGCAAAAAGGAAAAAACACAAGATAGAGAGAGGCACAATCACACAAGACACCCTCCCAAATTACTCAATCCAGAAACCCCCCCCCCCCAATCATGATTTGACACTTTATACTTAGTGCGTGTATAGTGGACCACTTGCAAAACAAGGCAAGGTGGACTTCTGATTTAAATTTTACAACTTCTCAAAATGAGATATAAGAGACTTCAACAAATATTGCTAGTGATCTAAACTGAGATCCAAGCAAAATACAAGTACCAAATAGGCCAAAAAATGACCAAATACTGAAAGTACAATTTTTACTCAAAATAACTGCAAACAAATGGTAGATTACAAAAGTACACAAAAAATTATGCACTTTCAAAAAAAATGGTACCTAAAGAAGAGTCCATATGAGCCCAAACGAAGCCTCCAAAGTTGTAAAAATCAGGATTTCATGATTTCAAAAAAAACTATATCCGAAAATTAGAAAACTCCTACACCACTGTATAGATCATGAAATTCTACCCCAAAATAAAAAACATTGCTCGAAAAAAGGAGCCCGGATGAGTGAGATATCACTATTTGAAAATTGTTTGCAAAATTAAAATTTCTAGAAAAATTTCGTCGCAGCTTCAAACTTCAAATGCCTCTAGGTTTGGCCTCTGAAGTCTGATTTTAATGAAACAAAAGGCAAAATAGACTTTTTTGGACCTCCTCAATCCAATGGTAACCTCAGATTTGACCCATCAAGCATCAATAAAAACCTGCAATAGAAAGCTCCAAAATACACAACCCCAAATACCATCAAATTTCTCTCAATTGGCAAACCAATGATAGTCTAATGGCTCTGATACCATGTGATATTTTGCCAAGATCTAGAGGAAATGGAAATCATAACTAAGAGAGAACAAAATAGATGATAGGAATAAACTGTATTCTATCAAGATGTAAAATGTGATCAACTGGATCATCAACCGTTGTTGTTTATACAATGTAGATGAGCCTGCTTATATAGGCAAGGCTATATGGATATCTGAGCACACAAACATGACATGTGGCTCAATAAGAAACAAGGGTAGCTAGGAAATAGGTGTGGGTAGGTAGGAGAAACAATAAACTATTCCACATGAGGTGGATCACCCACCGAAGGTGGAATTATCACTCTACAATAAGTGGATATGATAAAGTAGTAACAAGATCAACACCATAAAAGGTGGAAATTCTCCTACACACACTATCCCAATGTGGCACAAACACCCAAGTGTCTCATACCCAAACTAATATGATATGCATATACCTAAGTAAACTTAAGTAAGGTGTAATAATATCCATGATGAACAATTATTTACACCAATGGGGGTCTTATGGTATCGTATGGGGTCATATGGTGTCTTTAGGGGTCATATGGAGTCATAAGGGGCCACACATGTGTTAGAACACCATATGACCCCTTAGGACACCATATGACACATTATGATATCATATGGTGTCCTAAGAGTTCATATGGTGTCGTTAGGGGTCATATGGGGTCCTAAGGGGCCACACATGTGTTAGAACACCAGATGACCCCTTAGGACACCATATGACCCCTTAGGACACCCTATTATACTAAGGGTTCATATGGTGTGCTAACACATGTGTGACCCCTTAGTTACCCTTATGACCTCTAATGACACATATGACTCCTAAGGAAACCATATGACCGCTCTAAACATAATATAAATTTCCTAAGGGATCATATCATGTCCTAAGAGGTCATGTCATGTACTAGGATGTTAAAAGGTTTCATATGGTATATCAAGAGGTCATATGGTGTCCAAAAGGGTCATATGGTGTACCAGGGTGTTAAAAAGGGTCATATGGTGTCCTAAGGGGTCATATAGTGTCCTAAGGGGTTATATGGGGTCGTTAGGGGTCAATGGGCTCCTAAGGGTCGACACATGGTTTTAGAAAACCATATGACCCCTTAGGACATCATATTATCCTAAGGGGTCATATGGTATCCTAAAGGGTCATATGGTGTCCTAAGGAGTCATTTTGTGGACTAGGATATTATTAAGGGTCATATGGTGTCCTAAAGGGTCATCTCATGTACTAGGATGTTAAAAGGGGTCATATAGTGTTCTTAGGAGTCATATGGTGTTCTAAGGGGTCCTATGGTGTCGTTAGGGGTCATATGGGCACCTAAGGGACTACACGTGTTAGAACATTATATTACCCCTTAGGACACCATATGACCCATTAGGATCCATCAAATTGTACTAAGGGGTCATATGGTGTCCTAAGGGGTCATATCATGTACTAGGATGTTAAAAGGGGTCATATGGTATCCTGAGGGGTCATATGGTTTCCTAATGGGTTATATGGTGTCGTTAGGGGTCATATGGGGTCCTAAGGGGCGACACATGTTTTAGAACACCATATGACTCTTTAGAACACCATATGACCCCTTAGGACACCATATGACTCATTGGGACATCATATTTTCCTAAGGGGTCATATAGTGTCCTAAGTGGTCATATCATGTACTAGGATGTTAAAACGGATCATATGGTGTCCTGAGGGGTCATATGGTATTGTTAGGGGTCATATGCATTCCTAAGGGGCCACACATGTGTTAGAACAACATATGACCCCTTAGGACATCATAAGAGAGGGAAAGAGTATTAAAAAGGCTAAAAGAGAACAAAGGGAGAGAAATCCTAAAATGACTTAAGGGGATATATATATGTGTGTGTGTGTGTGTGTGTGTGTGTGTGTGTGTACTAGGATGTCTTAAGGGGCCTAGGATGTACTAAGGGGTCATATTATTTGTCTCTATAGGTCCTAGGATGTGCTAAGGGGTCCTAGGTGTCTTAATGGGTCCTTGGATGTACTAAGATGTCCTAAGGGGTGGTATGATGTCTTAATATGTACTACTTGGGGTCCTAGGTATCTTAAGGTTTCAATAGATGTCCTAGAATGCACTAAGGGGTCGCATGAGTTTTCATAGCTCTTAAGATGTACTAAGGGGTCGTGTGATGTCTTAAGATGTCCTAGATGTACTAAGGGTTCCTAGGTGTCTTAAGGGGTCAAAAGATGTCCTAGCATGTACTAAGGGGTCCTATAATGTCTTAATAGGTCCTAGGATATACTAAGGGGTCCTAAGTGTCTCAAGGGGCCATAGGTGTCTTAAGAGGTCCTAGGATGTACTAAGGGGTCATAGGATAACCATTTAACATCTAACTATACATGTATAACAGTTATACATAACTTTGAAAAATCTAGAATGTATACATAACATTTAAACATATCATAAAAAAATTTAAACATTTAAACATCTAACTAAGTAGGTAGGGAGAGAGATAGAGATGTATATAGAGAGAAATAGAGGTAGAGAGGGATAAAGGAAGAGTAATATGGAGAGAAATAGGTCTAGAGCTTGAGGCAGATAAAGAGAGTGATATAGAGAGCGAGAAAATGTTGATAGGACCCTGTTATTTGCTGGAATTTGACTAAATCTGAAAATTTATAAGATCTTCTAAAATTTAGAATTCACATTAAAACTCTTAGAGATTTGAAACCACTCTCAAACATCCTACCAATATATACATGAAATATAACTTAAAGTATAAGAAAGAAGACAAAGGGAAATGTGACTTATAGTTAAATATTATATTTCATGTATATATATAGCTTATTTTTAATAAATTAAAAAAAAGAAAAACAAAATCCCATTTTTAAAACAAGATCCCGTTCTAATTTTAAAATGAGATCTCATTTGCTTTTTTATTTTTAATTATTGAAAAAAAATGAGATCTCGTTTCTAAAAAATTTGAATTTTTGCTCGATTGTTCCTTTGGATTTTAGCTTGGGAAATGGCTTGGTGTGCCAACCCTTTGACTTGGCCCTGGTTTGACCTGCAACTTGAAGGCTAAATCAATATTTATATAAAATAATGACTTCAAAAATATATCTGAACACCAAATTTTTAGAAACTTTTTAAACGATGAAAACCCATTACAGTAGAGACTGTCTAGATTCCAAATATATAATTTATTTTTAAAAATGGATCAATATTTTTATTTTTAAAATAATTTCTAATGAAAGAGGTCCATAAACTTGAAATAACAGGGTTTTTTAGTTTTTTAATAACTTTTTTGTCTTTAAGTTTTTTGAAAAAAAATTTACATGGCATCAAACTAGAGACAATTTTATATGGTTTTTCAAAAAAAAAAAAAAATGTAAGTTAAAGTCAAATTATGCTTGTCACACATGAGGATTTTTCAAAACAATGATTATGCCCAATAAAAAATTAACAAAAATAAAAATGCAGAAAAAAATTACAAAAAAATATCCTCATCATAGGTGAGTGAGTTACTGATCTTTTACCAAAAGGATTCAGAAAAATACTTTCATTTAAGTCAAATTATGCTTGTCATACACAAGCATGGTATGGTCATGAAAAGTGACTTTTAAACTATAGGTTTTAGTAATGGCTATTCAAACCTAATTTTTAAGATCTGGGTATTAAAATAAATTAAATATTTGGAAAGTAGACTTCGAGCACTAAATTTTTTATTAGTGACTTTTTCCAAGATTCATTCTTTAAGTGCTTCCAATGTTTAGGTCAAACAGGATGAAATCTAAAACACAAGGAAAACACTTCCACTTTTTGGCAAAAAAGTTGACTCAACTTCTTACAGGCACCCCATAACATCTTTCTAAAGACCAGGTAGCTCTTCTTTGTTATACCTGCTTTGTAACCTAGAAACCCCTTCACCCGCCTTGAAAAATCGCTTAAATTCATACTTAGAAGATACCTTCGGCTTCTTAGGAAAATTTATACCATCTTGCGGAAGCCTAGTGATAGCAATAATCAAATCTGGAGTGACTTTGAAAGCAACCTTACCAATTTTCACCTCCCCCTTCTACCAAGTCTAGGCAAAATTCTTAGACAGCTCCATGTCGAAACCTTGAATGCCTTCAACATAATTATCCAGATTTCCCTTAACCACTTTTTTTCATAGCTTAGGTTTACTTTTGAACTCTTCACATAAATCTGGTTAAGTTTGTATTAGGTCCTCTCCCTTACCAAACATAGAGAAATCCAAAGTGAAAACCAAGTTGGTAGAGTAAAAACCAGTAGTTTGAGCATGACAACACTTACAAGAAAAGGGGGAAATGACATTGATTTTTGAAATAGACATTTGCCACCAAAGCATAAAATGACTAGCCAAAAGGGTAGAAAAATTATGAAAAATGGTGATCCTTTGATTATATGAAAAATGGTGATCCTTGGATTATATTCCATCATTAATATTTATGTCCTCGGAGATCACCGTACAAACCAAAGTCGAAATATCATTGACATTTGTCTAGATTTTTAATTTCATAGAAAATGGTCCAAATGAGGTCATCCTGTTAGCAACTTTGATGCCTTCCTTTCTCATATGACACAAGAGGACATGGATAATCCCACAAATGAGGGCCTTACACTTGGCCACAAGGTTCTCACACTTCTAGTCAGGAATGGCTTCATTCTTAAGGAGCATGGTGTTTTCTGAATCATCTTTTATTATTATTTGATTGTACCTTCCTTCATTAATGATAACAAGGTCATAATAAATAGCTACCACCTCCATAAAACTTGAGGTTTGTCTAGCCGAGTTGGCCATTTAGGCTAGATTAATGTTACCCCTATTTTCAAAATCACTAAATATTTGTTACCTATAAATATTTGAAGTAATTCTTGGTAATTGTTGGCAAGTTTACATAAGAATGTATCACTATCAGATTTACCTCTGAAATCTACACCACCTCTCATGATTCCTAGAATATTGATTTCATATTGGTATACCTCCATAATGCATAAACCTTCTAACATAAAATTACAAATTTTCTCCTTTGAGTTGAAGAAAAATCTCTAAGCATATAAGTTTACTACTAGCATTTATTCCATATATTAATCTAAGTGAATAAAAGTAATGAATAAATCAGCAAAAATAGAATGATTAGATTATATTCTTATAATTTACTCTTAAATATCATTACATTGAAGGGGTTCTTCCCATAGTGTGTTAGTTAATTGGTGGTGTTGTTGTTCTGACCACCATGGTTCAAACCTCCAATGGGTCATTGTGATTTTAGGTGTGTACCTTCACTAATCTAATGTGCTCAGGATTTTTAGAATCAACATTATTATATGGGGATGAGTTTCCTCATTTTTCAGCTCATCAATGCATAGACCTAGGTCAAAGGTGTTTCACATGGCACTAGAGGATATGTTGCGTCAACATTACTAGTCACATTAAAAGGTTTACTCAAAACTCTAAAAAAGGAAAAAAATATCATTATATTGAAACAACTCATGTGAACTGTGTATGAATTTAGCTCATGGTGGAAATTAAATAGGAAATTTTCAACAATAGTAAAATTTGAATTCTTTAAAATATATGCATTATTTTTCATGTGGTTGTTATTGTGAGGATTCAGTTATTACTGAGAGTGGGGGTGAATTTGTAATAAGAATAAACTTAAACTTTTCACCAATCTTTAGAATACTTAACAAAATAGTTCATAACCAGTATTGGTAGTTGATCAAACAATCACTTGATGCAGATTCACCAAAACATTATCAGTAGCGACTTCAATGTTCATCATTAAGCAAATATAGTAAAGACATCAAATGAATAACTTAATAATCCATCCACAACATGAACACAAGGATTTTTCACGTGGAAACCCAAATGGGAAAAACCATGATGGGAATTGGTACCTACAAAATATGCACTCTTTTAGAATGCGCCCTGTTAGGAGCCTAGCCTGGTTAGGAGCTTTATAACAATGCCTCATTAAGATAATACCCTATTAGAAGTCACCTAGTCAAGGGATTTTACAACTTAGCTCTGTTAGGAGCTTTACCCTGTTAGGAGTAACCTCCCTGGAGGATTTAAACCCAAATTAATGAGCCGCCTGGTGAAGGGATTTACAAGATCAGGCATGTTAGGACCTACCCAGTTAAGGGATTTTAATGCTACTGCAATTGTTAGGAAACAACAGATAAATGATTTGGACTCAGCACTTCATAGCTTGCTATTACAGATCCTTGCCAACTTCAATCTTCTTCTCTCATGCAGACATCTCAATCCGGTTCGGCACACACACTTCTCTGATCACCGACACACTCAGCCTTCTCAAACTCGACCTAAATACATTTTACAATTAGGTTGGTTACAAAACCCTAACCTATAATGAATCTACATTATAGATCATATCAGATCATTACAAATCATTATAGATCATCATACAGATCATTACAACAAATTACAAGACAATTACAACCATTGAATGATTATAACTCATCACCGCACATCAATTTGATAAGTTGTCAAACCCTTAACACATTCTGCTAAGCACTTTATTGCTTCTCAAGAAATTTTATCCTTGTACGTGCCAAAACAACATCTTAAATCTCTTCACACAAATTCTAACACATCATCATCAACTTATGAACATGAAAAGAATCACCGCCAAACCATAAAACATCATCGGTCAAAGATCTTGTTACTGGTTCTCAAACCCTAGCTGATTATACAACAGTCAATTACAAACATGACTTCTAGTTCTTCAAACATGATGCAGTTCATGTCATAGACTCATTATGATGTCATAAGCACATATTCCAAACCGCAACACCTAACTCAACACGGATCGCTACTGCAATCATCTCCTTCTCTGTTCCTATTTACCGGTTCACTGTCACTTGACAATTTTGCTTTTCAAATCAATTCAATTCAATCCATTACTAGTTAGACTTAACTAGTAGAATTAGAAACATAAACACACATGGACAAATATGGTTACCATCAATGAGAACACAAATAATTGATCATCAGCCATTATATCATAATTATATCATCACCAACAGTCCATCAATATATCATCACTAATAGTCCTTTACCGGTACACTATCAACAACATCAGTTATGCCAACATGCCAAAAATATCCCTCTTTGGCATTAACGACAATGCTAAAATCTCATCATGAAACCTATTATGTTTGTTGTACATGATTGTCCAGTCATCGCTTCTTCTCCTTTTCTCTTTATTGCTCTTCTCCCCCTATCATATTTCTTCCCCCCCTTTGATAGCAATGCCAAAGGTGCAAATACATCTTCAGTCATCATCTCAGTTGCTCCCCCTAAGGAGTAGTCCACTTCTCAACAATCCACAGTGAAATATATTCAATGAGTCCACTAGATTGATGCTTCCAAACCTTCTTAGTTGACCTTAGGTAGTTGTATAAACCCTAACTTGCCTCTGAGATATTCAAAGGTAGCCTTAGGCAATGGCTTAGTGAATATATCCACCAGTTCCTCTTTACTCAATACATGCTCCAATCTCACTTTCTTTCATGCAGACATCTCAATCTGGTTTGACACATACACATCTCTGATCACCAACACACTCAACCTTCTCAAACTCGACCTAAATACATTTTACAATTAGGTCAGTTACAAAACCCTAACCCACAATGAATGTACATCATAGATCATATCAGATCATTAGAAATTATTACAAATCATTACAACAAATTACAAAATAATTACAGCCATTGAATGATTATAACTCATCACTGCACATTGATCTAATAAACTGTCAAACCCTTAACACATTCTGCTAAGCACTTCACTACTTCACAAGAAATTTGATCCTTATACATGCCAAAAAAACATCTTATCTCTTCACATGGATTCTGACACATCATCATCAACTTATGAACATGAAAAGAATCATTGTCGAACCATAAAACATCACCAATCAAAGATCTTGTTACCAGTTCTCAAACCCTAGCTAATTATACAACAGTCAATTACAAATATGATTTCCAATTCTCCAAACATGATGTGGTTCATGTCATAGACTCATTATGATTTCATAAGCACACATTCCAAACTATAACACTTTACTCAACACAGATCGCTACCACAATCATCTCCATCTCTGTTCTTGCTTACCAGTTCACTATCACTTGACAGTTTTGCTTTCCAACTCAATTCAATTCATTACCGGTTAGACTTAAGTAGTAGACTTAGAAACATAAACACACATGGACAAATATGTTTTCCATCAATGACAACACAAATAATTGATCATCAAGCATCATATCATAATTATATCATCACCAATAGTCTATCAATATATCATCACCAACAATCCTTTACCAGTAATGCCAACATGCCAACAGTGGTGTGGATTGATCTCATAGTTTGAGATTTACTCAACACAAGCAAATACTAATGTCAATACAAAGAATGAATGTATAAAAATGGAGGCTATAGTATGTATACTGGATGTGAAATATGTTAGAAAATGTGTAGATATGGATGATAAACTTTCAAATGTAAAATCATATGTTGTAATAGAACCAATAAAGATAAGAAAATGATTCCATTTAAATCGCATTCATACGCCCAAAATTAAATGACAATTAACATTCACATAGACAATTTCCATCAATACAATATGAAAGTATACAAATAAACATAGATTGAAAAGAGACTAGAATAATATTTATTAAAATAATTTTATAAAAGAATATTAATTCATTCATTTGATACCTTTAAACTTTATTACATGTTTCAACATCATTTGAGACATACCTTTCGTACATATCTTTTCAAAATTCTATCATAATATAAGCCTAGGTTTATTAGAAAACTTAAATTTTTCATTCTTGATCCTAATAATTCATGTTACATGTGTATGTGCATGTGCATGTGTATGTGTATGTGTATGTGTACGTGTATGTGTACAAAGTGACTAGATATGAGAGAGGAGGATTTACACAACTATTGTATAAAGAAAAACTAGATTCACCATTAATAACAAAAGAAAATTCTAATTAACTAATAAATAGGTATATATCAGCATACATACACACATATATAAATAAAAACATATGCGCACGCACGTGTGAATATATATATATATATATATATATATATATATATATATATATATATATATATATATATATATATATATATATATATATATATATATATATATATATATATATATATATATATATATATATATATATATATATATATATATATATATATATATATAAAATGATTATTTATCATAAATTTATTTTGTTTTAAATTTGAAAAACAAAAGTGATTTTAACTTGATTTAATGTCAAAGAATGTCAATTGTTATTACAATAATACTAAAAATGTATCTTATAGTAATTTGTAATTTAGTACAAGATTCTGCTCATAAAAGCTAGTGTTAAGAAATCTTTAATCTATACTATGATGCTCCATGATTTCTTTATTAAATGATAGTCCAATCCTTTTAATTAGTGTTAAAGCATGCATCATACAAGAAAAGATAACTATAATTAATGAAGACCATAGGTAAAGCTGGGAAGGTGGAATCTTCTGGTAGAGAAAGGCGGTGTCTCATCCATGCACATGACCACCACGCACAAAAAAACCATTAGGGCGAACTTCGGGCTGTTGCAGCTCCTCCTGGATAATGGGCGCTATCGTGACAACCCACAGGACAAGGCCTTGACCCATGACTACTGAGTTCACTCCATCAAATACAACATAGCCACCAACACCATCAGGTCGCTCATGATCTTCACCAACACCCGGTGCTCCTTCGGTACCTTTGCTGCCAATGAGACCCTCATTCAAATGTGCGGGTGGCGGGACGAAGCCAGAGATATCCACTACCTTGTTCCTTGCCAATTGCTGGTACGCCTCCAACCAGATCCTTCCCAGCAACCGCATCATCTTGGTGGGAGGCACGAGCATGTTTAGAGGCCCGGTAAGGGAACGTACAACCTGCCCTTTCCCAGCCAAACCCGAACCAGCTCCATAGTCGAGAACATCCTCTATCCCTTCCTCCATTTGTCCTTTGATGGCAATATCTTTATCTTTGCCAACGGGAACTCTATTCTCCTCGACTACAAGAACAATGCGGTGTTGAAAACATTCCCCAGAATGCCGGGCGATGGCCCACGAAACTACCCTTCCATGGGTTCTTTCGTCATGCTACCACTTTCTACCTCCAATGGCTTTACCAAGGTGGAAATCCTCATCTGCGGTGGCTTCCCCAACGATGGCTATGCCGCGGCCAAAGCCGACAATTTCATGGTTGCCCTATGCAGCTACGGAAGAATGGTCATCACGGACACCAATCCTTCAAGGAGCATGGAAGACAAGCCCGGGCCAAGAACCATGTCGGACATGCTCATTCTCCCCAACGATGAATTTTTAATCATAAACAGAGTAGCCAAAGGTGTGGCCAGGTGGGACATGGCCAACACACCATTCTTCACACCTTACCTCTACATACACAGTCTACTCGTTGAGTAGCAACATTTCTATGTTTTGGCCGCCGCCAATATCGCTAGAATGTACCACTCCACTGCAAACGTCTTACCCAACAGGAGAGTCATGGCGCGTGGCTCCAACTCACACTTCAATTACATTTTCATGGGAACGCGATTTCCCACGGAGCTTCGTTTGGATGCGTACAACCCTTATTATTTGGAGATCATCTATGTCGTCCTCCGCCCGATGATAATCACCATGTCTACCACCTCCAATATTGCCTACGACACCACCTTCACCGTCACCTTTTTAGTTGCATTCGGTCTGACGAGTAGTAACATGATAAATTTTAACATGTACGCTCTACCCTTCACAACTCACACCACATCCATGGGCCAAACTCCAAACCAGTAGTAGCTCCAAACTCCACCATAGTTTATTCTACCATAGTAACCGCTCCCCTGACGGCTATGGCTACTCCTCTCGGGTATTACATGTTCTTCGTTGTCAACGGGGAACTTCCCAACAAAGGCCAGTGAGTTCATTTCTTTTAACTCTAAGGAATTGAATATGGAATTCTTTTCTGTAATAACAACATAATTGTGCACACTGTGAAAGTGGCATGCATTGCAACACTTTAATAAAACAAATGATCATGCATTACAATTCTTATGTGCATGCACTTCACAATGCTTTCACAATCCTATCTACATGTCTGGCTTGGTTTTGAATGTCAAGTGGGGATCTAAGGATCTAAATATATTTGAGGGATGAGTGATAGTGGGTTCTAGGGATATGTCGATGTTATTGGTTGAATTCGTTCAAGAATATTGCACTTGTATAGTTGTTATTTGTATTGAAGATGTTCTAATCAAAAGAAACCCAAAACATACTGAAAAAGGGGCAAGTTGTGGAAATGTCACCCTTTAAAGCAATAAAATCACATATTATTATGTGTAGATTTATTTAGTAGCTCTTATATTTGAAATATGTTTTCATGAAGACTAATAGTAACAATGCCTATCTTAAATTTAGTAAATTCATATAATGGTTGCCTCAAGGTTATTGTCCATGTAGTTTTCAAATGTATAAATTTCTTATATGTAAGTTACATGTACTTTGCATGAACATACTACAATAAAATAGTTAAATGAAATGATTATTTACAAATTGTATAATCAAGGTTGGGATTTAAAGAATTAAATGGATAAATAAATATACATAGATAAAGATCTAAAGTTGACTTAATTGCTCCAAGTCTTGTCAATAAATAATTATTGCTCTAGAAAATCATATTTTGTTAGATGACCACCTCAAGATTAAGAGGATAATTGTCATAATTAAACATATCAAAATAAGTAGAATACATCTTTGTAGATTTAAAAAACCATACATTATGCACAAATACGAATATCATTTATATTTTCTAATTAGAAACTCTTTGATCTCATATCCTCAACAATTAAAGGTTCAAAAACATACATTAAATACAAATCTAAATCTCATCTAAATGTAGTAGTCATGTAATGATATTTTGGGTATACATTTGGGTTTATTTCTCTAAACAATAAGAAGTCCCATTTGTTCAAACCCTTGGATGCATCAATTAAGTGACCTCTAACAAAGATTTTTTAAAAATAACAAGAATTAATGCGGCATGTCTTGAGCCAATATGTTGTGTATGTGATTTAGGATTAATTAAATATTTGGTTGTGTGATCTCTAAAAAAATTATATTAAAAATAAAAAAATAGAGTCTATAGCTTGCTTATTGCAAAGAAATTAAGAAAATAGATTTAAAATCATTTGCGAACCATATTATATAAAAAACTCATTTTCCTCTTTATGTTTCTTATAGACATACTGGTGCAGGGGCACAAGACTAAAATTAATCATTTCCTCTTCAATGAATTTCATGTTTTTGTTTCAAGGTGTTTTAAGGGATCTTAGAATCCCATGTTCATGTTTAGTTTTGATAATAAAGTCCTCATAGTCCATTTTTGTAAGGCCTAGTGGCCTAGGGTGCTTTATAAACCCTATGGTCAACTATGGTCAAAAGGACTTAGGATGTGTGGATTTAGTGATTCAAGTGTATTTTGGTCTAATTAGGTCCAAAATAATATGTTTAGGCTCCTAGGTTTGTGTTTGAAGATAGTTTGTTGGCAAAATACAAAATTGTCAAAAATTGACAAAATGTTGTCAATATTGGTGAACAACTTTTTGAAAAGTTGTTAAAATCAGTTCCTAACATTCACAACCACCTTATTTCAGTTGCAACATGTTGGGATGGCTATATAATTCCTCAAAAAACCAATTTGGAGGGTTGTTGGGGGGATATTGTGAAAGTTGATAATTTGAAGCAATAAAAATTCTGTATTTTCCTACACATTTGCTGTTATTTTGGTTGGTACAGGCTTGTACGATCTAAAAAATGGAAAATTATTCCATGGTGAGTTAGAGGGGTGAAATACCTTTTGTTTAAGTCCAACTAGAGCATTGGAAGTGGAGAAATAAGCCAGATATTGAAGTTTTAGTGAAGACAGCCCGTGAAAGGGCATAAACCTAGGGTTTCACTTTCCTTTTCCCTTTTCTTCCATTTTAACTATGGAAAAAATATAAAACTTGGTTGGATGGAATATTTGGGACTGTAATTTGATATTTTCTTTGTTTTAGACCTGGAGGAAGTGTTTGGAAATAGAATGAATTAAAAGAAGCCAGACATCTCTATGTGGCTGGCAATGCAAAAGTGGTAAAAAGACACTACAGACCCCATAACTCTTGGTGAATTGTAAACCAATGAATAAAACCTTGGAATTGGTATTAATTTGGATTCCCATAAATTTTGAAAGTCATAATTTTCTGACATGGTGTGTAAAAATGGTACTTCCTTCATTAAGTGCTTGAAATAGTCCTTGTTGTCATCATTGAGGGTTTGGTAGAAATGTGGTTTGTTAAAGCCTTCAAGACCTTTCCTTTTGGAAAAGGTGCTGTCCAAGGGAGTGTAATTGAGGTGTTCAATAAAGTCTAGGTGTCCTTTGGAGATTTTGTGTTGCAAACCAAAAAGTTGTTTTTGGAGACTAGTGGGCCTAGAGAGCCAAATTGGGGTTGGATACCTTGGGGACTTGGAGGAGAAAACCAGAGGGTGAATTTGGGTATTTTATGACCCATTAGACCTATCAAACCTATACAAGGCCTTGGGAAGCATATAAACCCAATTTGGAGGGGTGTGAGCCATTTGAGCACTTTTTGAGCATTTTGCCTGTGGGGTTGTTAATCCATAATTGGTGACTTTTGTGAAATGTCTCAATGGGGGGTTATGGGGAAGGAAACATATGTGTTGAGATGTTAGATTTTTTCTTGTAAGGTGTGAGGTCTAGTTGGGAGAACCTCTTTTCCAAAGGGGTAGTGTTGCCTATTGAGCAAGTGAGCAATTTGGGCTTTTCCAAGTTGTGTAGACCATACCTCTACATCAATTGGTATCAGAGCAAGTGTGATCCTTAGGAGAAGGATTGTTTCAGTTTATCCATGTCAAGGGAAGAAGAAGAGGGTGAGTTGTCCTCAAGGATGACTAATGCACAGATAGTGAAGTTTTTGAAGGATCAAAACTTGGTTCACAAGATTGATTCCTTGCAAAAGGAGGTTGATAGACTTAATGGGGAACTTCATAAGAAAAGTGGTGGAAACTCTGATGTTGTTGAAGAGGGGAGTGATGAGGAACCCCTTGAGCAGGATGAAGAAGAAGAAGTTCCTACTGATCAGAGACTACTTGTGAAGACCCTGAAGGCCATGGAGAGAAGGACCGTGGATGTTAGGTTGGACCTACCTTCCTTTGATGGAAACCTAAATCTAGATGCTATTGTGGATTGGATTGATGCCCTCATAAGATTCTTTGAATGTGAAGACATACCTAAAATTTAGAGAGTTAAGATTGCTAAGTCTAAGTTGAAGGTTCTAGCCCTTACATGGTGGAATTTCACTCAAGATGATAGGGTGAAGGAGAAGAAGAATCCAGTGACCACTTGGAAGAAGATGGTTGCATTGATCAAGGATGCATATGTTCCTGATGATTATGAAGTCCAAATTCATAAGAGGAGAATGAGTTTGAGACAAAAGGAGATGAGTGTCTCAGATTATACTCAAGAGTTCCATAAATTGGTGATGAAGTCCAAGGTAGTGGAGCCTGAATGTGTGAAGCTTGCAAGATATTTGTAAGGGTTGAGAATTACCATTCAAGATGAACTCAGTCTAAGCAACCCTCCCACAGTCCAAAAATGCTTTCAACTTTCTTTGAAGGTTGAGGAGAAACTCAAGAGGAAGAGTGATCAAGGTGGAAGAGGGAGAGGGCAAAAAGACTTTGGAAATAGGGGCAAAAATATGTCTTAAGGAAGACGACAAGGTTCCAAAGACCTTGGTGAATCAAGTCAAGGAAATGAACAAGGGGAAGGCAGCTCTAGAGGATCTTTCAGAGGAAAGAGAGGAAGCTTTAGAGGAAGAGGTAGTGGAAGAGGCCTAGGAGGCATAAAATGCTATAGGTGTCATCAAATGGGGCATGTTGCATCCAAATGTCCAGAGAAGGCAAACAAACAAGGTGAAAGGAGAGAAAATTTGGTGAGAGATGAGGACACACATAGTGTTCACTCTCATGGATCCTTTGTGTAGCCTGAACAAGGAGAGATCATGATGATGAGAAGGAAATTGATCAAAGCACCTAGTCCACCAGAGCCACCCCAAAGGAAGGCACTTTTTAGAACTACTTGTAGAAATGGTGACAAAGTATCTAGTGTGGTGATTGATTTAGGTTCTACTAATAATTTGTTGTCCATTGAGACAGTAGAGAAACTGAAATTGAAGAGGATTAAGCATCCAACACCCTACAAGGTATCATGGCTTACAAAGGGGCAGCAAACCATCATTGAAGAGCAAGCATGGGTGGAGTTTTCTATTGGCAAGTACAAGGACAAGGTACTTTGTGACATTGTACCCATGGATACATGCCATTTTCTACTTGGAAGGCCATGGCAATATGACATGAAGTCAAGGCATGATGATGAGAAGAACACATACACCATCTGGTATAAAGGTGAGAAGGTCACTTTACTACCCCTACCTGATAATGGTGAACAAGCAAAAGACTCTAAAATCATGTTTGTAGGTGAGAAAGAGTTTTTAGAATGCTTGAAAGAGGAGGATACTCCTTGTTATGCTTTGGTTGTGTTGCCAAAATAGGAAGAAAAGAAGGTGCACAGAAAGAAGGAAGAATCTAGGAGGGTAGGACCAAAGGAGGTGGTTGATTTGCTTGAGACCTACAAAGACATTGTAACCAAGGAGTTACCTGATTCCTTACCTCCTATTAGAGAGATTAGCCATAACATTGATCTGATTCTAGGGGCTACACTTCCCAATAAGGCTACCTATAAGTTAACACCCCAACAAAATGAGGAAATGGCAAGACAAATCCAGGAACTCTTAGATAAGGGTTTGATTTCTAAAAGTATGAGTCCATGTGCTATTCCATCCATGCTATCACATAAGAAAGAAGGTACATGGAGGTTATGTATGGACTCAAGGGCCATTAACAGGATCACTATCAGGTATAGGTTCCCTATGCCTAGGATTGAGGACTTGTTGGATCATCTAGGGGGTGCAAGGTGGTATTAAAAGGTGTATTTGAAGAGTGGATACCATTAGATCAGAATAAGGGCTAGAGATGAATGGAAGACAACATTCAAGACTAATGAAGGCCTCTATGAATGGAGGGTTATGCCCTTTGGTTTGTCCAATGCACCTAGTACATTCATGAGACTCATGAATGAGGTCTTGAAACCTTTTCTTGGTAACTTTGTCATTGTTTACTTGGATGATATTCTCATATTCAGTAAGAATAGAGATGAACATGTGTAGCATTTGAATTTGGTCCTTAAAAGATTGCAAGAGGCTAAGCTCCTAATCAATATAGACAAGTGTCTTTTCATGCAAGACTAGTTGGTGTATCTTGGTTTCATTGTTTCAGGTGGAAGTGTCAAGATGGATCCTGAGAAGGTGGAGAGCATCTTGAATTGGCCTTCTCCAAGGTCAATGACTAAAGCTAGAAGCTTCCATGGCTTGGCTTCCTTTTAAAGGAAGTTTATAAGAGGTTTTAGCCAAGTTTGTGCACCTATCCTAGATACAATCAAGGGAGGACAAAAGTGCAAGTTTGTGTGGACCAAAGAGGTGGAGGAGGCTTTTCAAAGTCTCAAACAAAAGGTAGCAAAGCAACCTATACTTGCTTTTCTAGATTTTCAAAAGGTTTTTACTATTGAATGTGATGCATCTAATGTTGCAATAGGGGCTGTTTTGAGTCAAGAGGGTAGGCCCATTGCATTCTTTAGTGAGAAACTTAATGAGGCAAAGAGAAAGTATTCCTCATATGATTTGAAAATGTATGCACTTGTACAAGCTTTGAAAAAGTGGAGGCATTACCTCCTTCCAAAAGAGTTTGTTGTTTTTACAGACTATCAGGCACTTAGCTTCTTGAATAGCCAAGAGAAGTTGAGTCACAAGCACATGAAGTGGTTAGAATCCATCCAAGCATATACCTTTACCATAAAACACAAAAAGGGAGTTTCAAACAAGGTGGCAGATGCCTTGAGTAGAAGATGCTTGATAGTGCAAGAGGTGAAGTTACAGAGTGTGCGGATTGACTCCTTGAAAGGTATGTATGAAGGTGATGAAGACTTTCATGAAATCTACAAAGTTTGTTCTGATTTTTCAGAGGCTTACCATGTTGAATATGCTGATTACTTGATCCAAGATGGTTTTTTGTTCAAAGGACATCAATTGTGCATTCCTAGGTGTTCTATGAGAGACAACATTGTGAAAGAAAAGCATTGTGAAAGCATGAGTGGACATTTTGGTTTGGATAAAACTCTTGAGCAGGTAAGAAGACATTATTATTGGCCTAAAATGCAGGTTGATGTGAGAAGATTTGTAGAGACTTGCAGCATTTGTCAAAAGGCTAAGGGTACTTCCACCAATGCTGGTTTGTATCAACCATTACCCATGCCTACAAGGCCTTGGGAAAGTTGTAGTATGGATTTTGTAATGGGGCTGCCTAGGACTCAAAAGGGATTTGATAGCATCTTTGTTGTTGTTGATAGGTTCAGTAAGATGGCACATTTCTTGCCATGTAAGAGCACAAGTGATGCAACTTATGTAGCCAATTTTTTTTTCAAGGAAATTGTGAGAATTCATGGACTTCCACTAACAATTGTGTCTGACAGGGATCTGAAGTTCATAGGCCATTTTTGGAGAACCTTATAAAAGAGGTTGGGAAAAAACTTGAACTTTAGTTCAGCCTACCATCCACAAACAAATGGGCAAATTGAAGTTGTGAATAGGTCCTTGGGAAACCTATTAAGATGTTTGACCAAGCAATATGGTGAGAAGTGGGATGTTGTGCTTCCATAGGTTGAGTTTTCTGTCAATGATTCAGTGAATAAAAGTACAGGAAGGAGTCCTTTTCAAATTGTGTATGGTCAGAACCCAAGAGGCATTCTTGAGTTGAGGGATCTTCCACAAGATGGGTAGATTAGTTCTCACGGAGAGAAATTTGTTGATAGCATGAAGGAGATCCATGATCAAGTATGGTTGGCACTTGAAAAGAGGTCTCAAAAGTACAAGGAGATTGTTGACAAGAAGAGAAGAGATGTAAAATTTCAAGTGGATGATATGGTGTGGGTGTATTTGAGGAAGGAAAGATTACCAAAGGGGAAGCACACTAAGTTACTCATGAAGAAAGTGGGTCCTTGCAAAGTGTTGAAGAAGCATGGGTTGAATGCCTATGAGATTGCTCTTCCTCCTAATCTTGGTATTTCTCCTATTTTCAATGTATGTGATCTAACACCATATAAAGGTAATGTTGTTGCAGGTATGGACTTTTAGATTGACGAAGTTCAAGAGGATATGGCTGCCATACCTCATCATGCACGAAAGAAACTTGAGAAAATCATTGATGAGAAAGTCATCAAGAAGACCAGAAATAAAGAGTACAAACAATACCTTGTGAAATGGGTAGGAAACCCTATTGAAGAGCCTGTATGGATGGATGAGGCAGAGATTCTGAAGCATGGTACTTCATTGGACCAACTTATCTCATGCGGAAATGAGATCAGCCCACCTTGGGAGTATGGTGCAGGGGCACAAGACTAAAATTAGTCATTGCCTCTTCAATTAATTTAATATTTTTGTTTCAAGGTGTTTTAAGGGATCTTAGAATCCCATGTTCATGTTTAGTTTTGATAATAAAGTCCTCATAGTCCATTTTTGTAAGGCCTAGTGGCCTAGGGTGCTTTATAAACCCTATGGTCAACTATGGTCAAAAGGACTTAGGATGTGTGGATTTAGTGATTCAAGTGTATTTTGGTCTAATTAGGTCAAAAATAATATGTTTAGGCTCCTAGGTCCGTGTTTGAAGATAGTTTGTTGGCAAAATACAAAATTGTCAAAAATTGACAAAATGTTGTCAATATTGATGAACGACTTTTTGAAAAGTTGTTCAAATCAGTTCCTAACATTCACAACCACCTGATTTCGGTTGGAAAATTTTGGGATGGGTATATAATTCCTCAAAAAACCAATTTGGAGGGTTGTTGGGGGGATATTGTGAAAGTTGATAATTTGAAGCAATAAAAATTCTGTATTTTCTTGCACATTTGCTGTTATTTTGGTTGGTAGAGGCTCTTACGATCTAAAAATGGACAATTATTCCATGGTGAGTTAGAGGGGTGAAATACCTTTCGTTTGAGTCCAACTAGAGCATTGGAAGTGGAGAAATAAGCCAGATATTGAAGTTTTAGTGAAGACAACCCGTGAAAGCGCATAAACCTAGGGTTTCACTTTCCTTTTCCCTTTTCTTCCATTTTAACCATGGAAAAAATCTAAAACTTGGTTGGATGGAATATTTGGGACTTTAATTTGAGATTTTCTTTGTTTCAGACTTGGAGGAATTGTTTGGAAATAGAATCAATTAAAAGAATGAATTAAAAGAATCTAGACATCTCTATGTGGCTGGCAATGCAAAAGTGGTAAAAAGACACTACAGACCCCATAACTCTTGGTGAATTGTAAACCAATGAATAAAACCTTGGAATTGGTATTATTTTGGATTCCCATAAATTTTGAAAGTCATACTTTTCTGACATGGTGTGTAAAAATGGTACTTCCTTCATTAAGTGCTTGAAATAGTCCTTGTTGTCATCATTGAGGGTTTGGTAGAAATGTGGTTTGTTAAAGCCTTCAAGACCTTTCCTTTTGGAAAAGGTGCTGTCCAGGAGAGTGTAATTGAGGTGTGTAATAAAATCTAGGTGTCCTTTGGAGATTTGTGTTGTAAACCAAAAAGTTGTTTTTGGAGACTAGGGGGCCTAGAGAGCCAAATTGAGCTTGGATACCTTGGGGACATGGAGGAGAAAAAAAAGGGTGGATTTGGGTATTTTATGATCCATTAGACCTATCAAACTTGTACAAGGCCTTGGGAAGCATATAAAGCTGATTTGGAGGGGTGTGAGCCATTTGAGCACTTTTTGAGCATTTTGCCTGTGGGGTTGTTAATCCATAATTGGTGACTTTTGTGGAATGTCTCAATGGGGGGTTATGGGGAAGGAAACATATGTGTTGAGATGTTATATTTTTTCTTGTAAGGTGTGAGGTCTGGTTGGGAGAACCTCTTTTCCAAAGGGGTAGTGTTGCCTATTGAGCAAGTGAGCAATTTGGGCTTTTCCAAGTTGTGTAGACCATACCTCTACATCACATACAAACATGACTAGTTATACCTAAGAATTAGACTCAACTCAAATGATTATAGAAATTAGCATCTAGATATAAAAAGAGAAACATTCCAATTAAATCATTGAAGGAAGTTCCACACTTATATCAACCTTATGAATATATCATATTATCTATTTCTAAAGGAAATATAGATACGATTCTACAATTTTTTTCAATTGCATAGGTTCTTTGGGATCACTACATATACACTCAATTAAAATCCAAATATAGACACCTTCAAAAGCTCTAATTAATTAATTTTAAGTCCAAAGAAATAGAAATATCTTATCAAGGCATCTAATACAAGAAACCTCCTAACCAAAAATTAAATGTACAAGAAATTTACTAAATGTAGCTCAAAATAAGGTCACAAAATTTCAAATTAATAAAGAATCTAATATATGATATCTAGGGTAGACTTCATCCAAAAAAATTAAGAAAATAAAATACAAATGATTCTTTTTAATAAAATAAATAGAAGGACAAAGAAGATGAAAGGCAATTTAAACTAATATTATATATAACACACAATATTTCTGTGTCACTCAAATATTAGAATAAAACTAAGAATTATATGTGTATGTCAAAGGACCAATAAAATGTTTGGATTTGGGATTTATAACCAAATTATAGAAAATAAAATAATAGCCTATAATTTAGCACTCTATGTGTATTACAAATAAGAGACGTGAAATCCCTATGAACTTAGAGAGATTACATAAACAACCTTTCAAACAAGGAGTTATCCTTGATTCTCCATTATTGGATTTCATGTACATTTATAACTAAACACTTGGCAATCCAAATCATTTTATTTTATATAAATATATAAGATATTGTAGAAATCCCTGGAAAAAAAGAGATTAAAATAAGTTTAAGATTATACGAATATGACCAAAATCGACCAAATATATTAGCTTATGAGGACATACATATAGGGAATAGAAAAGGAACCCGATCTCCATGAAATGAGGATAGTGTGTGAGGTGAAAAATGGTGAGACAAACTATTGCAAAACCACAGATCCAACCACATAAAATCCTAGTTTTACGATAAAACATTCACCATACACCAATGAAGAAACCTAAGAACATGAAAATAAATAAATGAAATAATAATACCATTCACATTCCAAGTAGGGTTTGATCTCCATTGTCTCCTATCTCCATTTATCTTGTTTGATATATTTGCTCTTAGATTTTGTATTTTGCACAAGAGCTCAACAAAGAAGGGATTGTGGTTGTAAAGCTGGTTGATTGCATAAAGATTACTAGATAAGATTAGGATTTCTTATTAGATTATAAAGGATGAAGGAATCCTCTTATATAGAAGACACTTTAGAAAATGAAGGGATAATATTAAGAGGTGAAAAGATAAATGGTCAGCTAAGATTAAAGGGTAGGTAGAGAAAATAATAAAATGATAAGAGGGTAGTTAGAAGAAAATTAAGAGATAAATACCATGTGTCATAGAAGACAAAAAGCTAATGAATTAATTAAATAAATAAAGATTTATTTAATTAATAGAGGAAGTGGGACCAATTAAATAAATAAAATATTTATTTAATTTAAGAAAATGATAATTTAAATAAATAAAAATATTTATTTAAATAGAGAAAGGGATAGAAAAGGATAAGTGAATTAATTAATTAAATAAAATATTTATTTAATTAAGCTAGGACAATTTTAGATGTCTACATTTTGTCCCTCTTTGAGATAATGCATCTTGTCATATTGGCTCAAAGAAGATAAAATAAACTAATATAAGGTTTCCCCAAGACGGGAACGATATGCCCACTTGAGAGATTGGATGAAATTTTTTGAAAAAGATCACAGACAATCTCTCAATAAGAAAGAAATACTAGAAAGGATTGATAAGATAGGGTGAGAAGGTCACACAGGAAAAAGAATAACTCAAGAGTAATTAACAAAATCATGTCTATGTTTAATAAAGCTAAAATTGACAATTTTGTGATGATCATACGTTGTCAATTGGATAAGTTGTTGAGAGGATTCACTCAAACAGGTTCCCTAGGAAAGACAAACTGAAGACTAGGCTAGAATCAACAACCATGTGATAAACATGCATCACCAATTAGATAAGTTGTTGAGAGGACTCACTCAATAGGTGTCCTAAAACATGAAAGGCTTGCTAAGTTGAATATAAGATAAGCCATCAAATTGATAAAATCCGATGAGCGCTCTAGCAAGATAGGATCAAGTGCAACGTGACAAACATATACACTAGGATGCAGTACCATGTGATAAACATAAGAACTAGGATACATCCTGATGAGAAACACTATGTGATAGACATAGGTACCACTATGTCTGCAAGAGGGGGCCAGCGAAATGATCCAGGGCTTGGGCCATCGGGAGCTCAGATTCTTTTGAGGCCTGCCGACTTTGAGGGAGGGTCTTAATCATAACTCTCTTGGATCCTATTTTGTATCATTTTGTTATATGTGATGCTGTAGACACCTTTGAATGATTTTGTAGCAATATGAGTTTTTTACATCACTTTATCATGACACTGATATTTTTGATATATATATTATGTTTATGCTAATATGAGATGTTCTATCATGCATGATGCTAATATATTTTTGTGTTGTTTTATGTTTATGTTATGTATGACACAAATGCATATATTGGTGCAAATGGATGTGAAAATGATGCTTATGTGATGTGCTAATGAGTGGTGTATGGAGGATGTGATTATATTATGATTCCTATATGCATTTAATGAGATATGCTAACATGTGGTGATGTAGATGAATACTGCATGAGATGCAAATATTTTTGGTGTGTCATTATACTCAGTCATGTGATACCGGACTATACGAGACTCACGAAGGGACAATGAAGGACAAATGAAAAAAGGGGGGATGGAAGGTGGAAGATATGGAGGTGAAAAGAGCTTCTTGTGCTTTATCATCATTGAGCTTTATTATGGTAAATAGGTTATGACCATCCAGGTATGTGTTTGACCTAAAAAAAAATTATACCCATTTGCACTGAGATCGGATAGTCACAAACAAGGCATGACTTAGTTCACACTAGACTCACAGTGTCCTCATATCCTTGCACAATCCATAGTATTACTAAGATACAATCCACAACTAGCAAAATAGGTGAAAATTCCCCGTCCTTTCCTTTCTAGTCAAAGAAATCCTGGAGATAGAATCTCTATTCAAAGACATCTCGGAAAAGCTAAAACATATGCCACCATAAAAGATAAAATCAAAAGAAAACCAAGACTTGACACTAACATAGATTGGAATCCTCAAGTTACTTGTGTTTCTTGCCACATATGTTAACATGTTTGATCTAGTCACAATGTTGTTTTCCTAATAAAGGACAGATAATGTTGAAAAACTGTGTCATTGCTAGAGTATGCTGAAAGATTTAATTTGTTGAAAGTTCACTACTAATTGTGTCTCGCCTGAACCTGACTGAATCCATAAAACTGATACTTTTATTGCAAAGAAGAATAAAAATTTATTGTGGATCTACAATGCAAGTGATCGTTTATTGTAGATTATGCACAAAAAGGATGAATGAAAAGATGATGCTCCTCAAAACATGCGATGCTCGGGGTTCTACTTCCATCACTAGACTCAAGATATACCCCTAGTTACAGATTGGACCTAATTTATTATGGAAGGAAAGGGTGAAAACGGGTTTATTATGAATGGTGAACCAACCTTAGGTAGGTCAATAACAAGCCATGATGGGAATGGGTAAATTTATTGTGAAATGATAGGCTATGAGTGTGGGCAAAGTGAAAGGGCGAAACTGAATCTTGAAGGAGGAAGGAGAAAAGTCTCTACACATGGTGTCAATAACCCAGTTTTCACCATGGGGTTAGTGCAGGATCATGGGGGGCCAAAAAGTGGCAATGTGAATAAAATAGCCTTTTCCACTCGCCTTAAAATGCAAAAATTTATGTTGATTTTTTGCTTGGCCTGGGTGTCAATACACCTTGGCATGGTAAACACCTAGGCAAATTGGATATCTGATAAAATCGATAAATTGGATATCTGAGAATATCGGATATCCGATTTTTATAAGTAATTTTAAATTAAAAAATAAATAATATATTATATATTATACAATATATAATATATTATTATATTATATTATATATTATATAATACATAATAAAATATAATATAATATTATATTATATATTATATAATACATAATAAAATATAATATAATATTATATTATATATTATATAATACATAATATTATATTATATAATAGAATAATATATAATATAATAATATAATATTATATTATATAATATAACAATCGGATATTCGATAAAATTGGATATCGGATTTTATCAGATATCTAATTTTCTGCGACAATAAAAGTGGACTATGACAGCCCGTGGGTTATTTTTCACCCACGGGCTGCGTAAATTCTATCAAATCCGATATTTGGTTCGACCCGATAACCAATTTTGTGACCCAAATTTGCAAAAAAATCAATAAAAGGTGGGATTTTTATTGTTTTTCATCATTTTCATTCAAATTTTTGCTTTTTTATTAATGTTTATCTTTTTTTCATTCAAAATATGTTTTTTTCATGAAAACTAGGTTTTTTTAAATTAAATACAAAATTGTACAAATTTGTTAACTAAATTCAATTGTTTACATTCAATTAGGTTAAAAATGGGGGATAATAGTGAAAACATTGATCAACCATAACCGCAACAACCAAACCATCCTTCACAAAACCCTCCTTTGCCAAACTCCCCCTCAATTCAAGATTTAATTGCACAAATTTTGAACCAATTGAGGGGGATTGCGGATGTCTATCATAGGATCCCTCGCCTGAACCCAATGTTTGATCCCCTCACGTCCATCATAAAGAATATAGAAACTATCACTGGGGAGCACAATGCCGCTCTTTTGTGGCGAGATTCTATGAGGGAACAATATGAGGATGGCTTGTCCTATAAGGAGATCAAGGATCTCGAGATATCCAAAGCCGCTATAACCGCATTGTTTGTGAATCCCCGCACTGGTCAACGCGTAGACCCCAAAATAACAAAACTTTCTATTAAATGGTGCATAAATGATGATATTGTGAAAAAAAATTGGGATCATTGGTGGATGGTTTTCGATAAACCACCCAACAACAATTTGTATGTCCCCTTCTACTTCATCAAAAAATTGTATGCTGAGTTTGTTTTACGAAAACATGTGAACTACTTTGACATCCAACCTTTCCAGGGTGTGGGTTTAGGTATGCCCCAAAATAGAACTAGGGCAGTCAGAGTAGTCTAGGGCCCTAATGTCCCCCCTCCTCCTATTGATCCCCCACCTCTAGTGCAACATCTAGATATCATCTGTGAGGCGGAGTCACTAACCATATCAGTTATTCACTCTTTAAGTAGCCTTTTGGTTTCTCAAGCTGGGGCAGTAGCTCAGCCTACTTTTGATGGTAGTGGTGCATCTGGTGGTGCTGATACATCCTCCTCAGCTGCACACATTTGTGTGCCCCATAGTTGTGTCATGTGTAGGCACCTATGCCTAGGTCCAGTTGGACAGCTTGTTAATCCTCCTACACACACTGCAGATTATGAGGTGCATGAGATGCACGATGTACCAGATGTTATGAGAGGGACTGGAGGATACCCTAGAGAGTCCTCGCATGCTAGAGGAGAGGAGGCACCTTCACCATACATTGATGATGTAGTCATAAGATTTGTATTTTCACAGTTCATTCTATATTTTGAATGAATATTTATAATCTAGATAATATTAAGTACTCATTTTTATTTACATGGTCTATTTAACTGTTGATGATAGAGGAGTTGTTGACATAGATCTAGGAGGGCACCTTGACGGTCATTTCATTTGACCATGATAGATTTACGGTACATATATTATTGCACCTAATCATTTATATTTTATTGTACATACATGCTCATCATTTATATTGGTATTAATTAGATTATATAGTAACTTTCATGTATATATTATTTCTCTTGTAGGGCACAAGTAGCGCAAGTGTGGGGCTATGTGATTCAGGATCTGGTAATGCAATTGGAGACAAGGGAAAGGTAATTGAATGCAAATATGATTGAATGAATAGTTTAAATAACTTATAATGATTATACATGTCTAGACTTAGATTGATAGTTTCACATACTTGTGTATATGTACAAAAAATTCTTGGCTTCACATCCTTGTTGACTACACCCACTATACCTGAAGATGAAGAAGATGAAGAGATGCCTTGAGTACATGTGTGTTTATTTTATTGTGTTTAATAGATATAATTCTTTGTTATCAGTGACAATTATATGCTAACTTGTATCAATGTCATGTTTGTGAACATATGTAGGTTGTGTATGAAAATATTGAAAACATACCTCCTCTACCGAAGACATACATCAAGAGTCCTCCAAAGCTGAAGAGAAAATGTGGAGATGAGGTAAAAAAGAATAGTTCAATTATAGTTCATTTTTATGTTAACTTTTTGAATGTGAGTTATGTAATATAACTAATCATAATCGTGGCTTTTTTTCTTATGCAGGATCCTTCAGAGCTGAGCAGTGCGACTAAGAGGATCTATTTTGATGATCCATCAGTAGCTTAGGATGTTATAGATATTTTTGGGATTCTTACATGTCTAGTTGGCATGTATATTTTGTATATGGACATACATGCACGTATATAGACATACATTTTGTTTGAGCTGGCGTTTATGTCATATTTGTGTACATGGAAATACACTTGTAATCATTTGACATTTTCATATATATAAAAGTTGATATCTGATCATATTAATTGTTGCTCATGTGTGCATGGTGTTATCATATTAAACTTTAATCTTCAATCCAATAATTAACAATGGTTAATAATGGTTATTTAATGAACAATACAATTCATTTTATTTCATCATAACTGTTGTTTGTATAATCTTCAGATTATATATAATTCATTTCATCTAAATTGTAAGTGTTAAATTTGGTTGCCTTTGGCAACTTCACCAAATTTAATGACTTCCTTGCTCATCAGGCCTCCACGAGGTCAAATTTGGAAGACAAATTTTTTGATGGATTCTCAATGTAAATAAGGTGAAATCAACCTACAGAGGATTCAAAGTATATCAAATGGATGTGAAATCAACATTCTTAAATGGAATATTGAAAGAGGAAGTCTACATTGAATAGCCAAATGGTTATGCTTTGACTGAAGTAAAGGATATGGTGTGCAAATAACATAAGGCACTATATGGTTTGAAGCAAGCTCCTAGAGCATGGTATGAAAGGTTGCATTCTCACTTAGTGAAGATAGGTTTTCAAAGAACCAGTGAAGACAATAACATATCTCTCAAGACATGAGGAGATAAGATACTAATTAGTGAGGTATTTGTGGATGATATCATTTTTGGAGGTAATGATGATATGTGTCATGATTTTGCTACTAAGATGAAAAGTGAATTTGAGATGTCACTGGTAGGTGAGATAAAAAACTTCATAGATTTGCAAATCCAGCAAATGTGGAAGACATCAGTCATATAGCTTATTACAAATCTTGAGGAAGGATTGGTGTTGAGTGGAGCTACTCCACAGGGGGAGTAGCTAGTTGCAGATCGATGAAGCATGAAACTGTATGTTTTATCTTCACTTTGGCATTGCTATCAAAGAGGGAGAAAGGTATATGATTGACTATTGTAGACATGAAGATATGTTAAAGGAGAGTTTATGGAGAAAATGTAAACCATGATTCCTATTCTATGTATATTCTTTACTCTCAATCATCACAATCAAGTGGTATTGATATTTGTATTGCCATCAATGCCAAAGGGGGATAATGTTGGTATTGCATGAAGATTGCATTAATGAAGTATAGTGTTGTCATTTATGTCAATAGCAACTGGTAATGGAGTTGTATTGCAAACCAGTATGATGCAAATCTGTAGTATTATTATTGAAGCTGAGTGATCAACCGATAACCCTAACCCATTGATAAGCAGAACCCTCACTAATGAAGCTTGGAGAATTGGTTGTGATGTTCTATGATTGAATGGTGATGGGAGATGATTACGCCACCTATGTATGATGCACACGATGAGTTTCAAAGTGGTTTTGGCATGTAGAGATTACCGTTTATCTTGGGAATGATCAATTTCTTAGTATGGAGTCACAAACGTGTGATGAGCTACAAGATCCAATGTCTGTTGATCCTGGTTTGATCCAAGAGCGGTTGAAGTTGTCTTGAACGATGTGTAGCTAATTGCTATGTAATCTAATAGTCAAGATTGAACCGATATGTTTGTAATCTCTATGAGATCTTAGGTTTTGTGTTGTGTTACTGACCTATTTTATTTGTTTTTAAGGTCGATGAGCTATTTGTAATTGTGTTGGAAAATTTGGTTAAGTGTGAGTTGTTATTGCCCAACCAAAAGGTGTATCTACAAAATGTTGTGAAGGCAGATAGGAGTATGAAAGGATTTGATTAAGAAAAGCAGTGCTATTACCAAATCAACAAAGAACCTATTGTTCTCTAACCATTACAATGGTTAAATCCCCTAATCGAGTAAGCTTTAACAGGCTTCTTGTTCAAATCCTCTAACCAAGTGATCCATTAGCTTGGATTTGAATCCTCTACCGAGGTTACCTCTAATAGGGTATTACCTTTAACAGGGTATTGCAGTCAATCCCTTAACCAGGTGGTTCTTAACCGGATCAATTCCTAACAGGGCATTTTTGTAAAGCTTGTAAAAAGGTTTGGCTCCTAATAGGGAAAACTTTAGAAGAGTTCAGAATACTTGTGGTTATTCGTCCCCACTGTGGTTTTTCCCATTTGGGTTTCCACGTGAAAAATCATTGTGTCAAGTGGTGAATAATTTTGAGAATGTGTTTTTGATATGGTTGATATGTATAACGGGTAAATCCACTTAGACATGTTTAGATGACCGGAAGTGATTTGAAATGAGCTATTACTGATGTTAGTTAAATGGTTTAATGTTTTGGTTAAATGGTATTTGAGTTTCAAATCTATTACACTGTATCATTGATATTTTCGTCAACCAGTAAAGCTTGACAATGTAGTCGCGGTTTTTGACACAAAGTCAGAATCGGTAAAGTTTTGCAAGTTGTTTGTGAGTTTGAATTAAGTTTGGCAAAAGTTTAGTATATTTTATATCTATTGATTCTCCCCATCCCCCTCTTAGCAGTTGACCGAATCATTATAGTTTCATCATATTATAAATCAAAAGGGTATTTGAAAATGGCATTAAATTTTCAAAATTGTTGATAAACTGCTCTCTGTTTTTTGACACTTTTTAATATATGCTAAAACAAACTGTTTATGGGCCAAAATATGAATCCAATGCACTATAAAGGTGCTCAAATACACTATGCTACCCTTGGTATGCGCTATCTTGTGTTTGTTGACAATGAAAAATGTTTTCTATGTGCTAATATGATCTTCTGAAGCACTAATGTTTTGTTTGTACATGCTACTGAATGCAATCTATGCACTACACTAATACTTATATGCACTAATATGGACTCTCAATGTGCTATGTTGTCCTAGTTTTCTCTGTTTGATGATTTTTATAAAAAAATTGAAACAATTCTGGTGTTTTGATAGACAATCCTCTAAAAGATGATTTGAAAACACAGTAGACAAAAGAAAAACAGTTTGTCTATGATAAACTAATAGTGTATGTTCAATAGGATCTTTTCAAATCCTTGTTTTTTTCATGGGTTTGTACAAGAAATACACATCAGATAGACCTCTCTATTTTGCAAGGGTCATTTAAAATATCAATAGCCTACACCTGGTACTCTGTCATCTCAAACAACCATGTCACACCCTAAGGTGCGCCTGTTTTTTTGCCTTTTTCTAGAAGTTGACATAAAGAAGATTATTCCTCAATTGGATCATTTTCTTGGGAGATTTATGGTGAGTGCCTTAGGGGTTGATTCTTCCCCACCCTTGCACTATGATATTAGAAATGTTTCATAAAAATGACATGATGAGGCTTCCAGTTCTAAAGTTTGTAATTAGGATTTTATTTGGTCTTCAATGATAAACTCCCTCAGGAGGCTTCCCAACCTTTATAACAAAGGGTTTACGTATTACAAGGATACTGGGGGAAGGCTAATCACTGATAAAAACGTTGGAGGGGATTTTCATCAACCTCCACATTTGATTATAGTGTATTGGAATAATTGGCAATAGTCATTCCCCACTTAGTTCATTCCCCTCACACTTGCCTTATAGGCACCTTGGGAGGGAAAGCCTAGTAAAAGATTTATCTTAATACTAAATTGAAAGAAATCTTGAAAATGGTGTGTTTGGCTTTTTAATCACCCATTTAAGGGGAGAGTATATACCAAACACCTTTGAACACAGAATACATGATTTATTTTTATCCAATATCGCAATTGTTTTCTAAAAGCTACATTGGAGATGTTTCTCCAAAAGAAGTGGTTCTTTTTAACCCAAGATAAAAATATGTGTGGGATAGAAAAAACTTTTGAACAAATGAAATCCTAGTCAACCAAAGTAAATTTGCCAAAAAGAACAACAACAATCTTCAATTTGAAAGATTTGAAATAGTAAAGTGAAGGTTCTTTTTAAGCTTCCACATAAAAAGTGAGGTTCATTTTAATGAGCACCAAAGGAAAGTGATGTTAAATTTTAACCCCTTTGCAAAAAACTTGGAAAGTTTTGTATTGTTCTTTTTAGAGCCTAAAGAAATGTGATCCTAATTTGCATAAAAGAAAAGATTTGAGTTTGTTGTTCCTTTTACCTATGCAAGCAAGTAAAATTGAGTCTTGTTTTAAGTACAAAAATAAATCATGAGGTTCATTTTAAGCCTTTGCAAGAAAAGGAAAGATGAGTTATTTTTACTAACTTGGAAAGAAAGTAAAGAAAACTAAATTAAATCCTTTTGTTCCTGCATAAAACTGTTAGAACCTGCACATAGCCAGTTAGCAAAAATCAAATCCTGATGGTAGGATTCACAAGCCTAATTTATGATTCTATTACCAAATTTTGTGCACTCTGTCTGGTCTATGCACTAAACTATGGAACTGATGTGCTAGAGAATGGTGCCTAAGCACTAAAAGGTAGAACCTATGTGCTACTCTAAAGCCTCTATGCTCTAACATGATATTCCTATGCACTGGCATATCTAATAGAACTAAGCGTTAAAATAAAGTTCCTATGCGCTACGATATGCTTTCTATGCACTAAATAATGCAGTAAATGCGCTAAAGTAAGTTGTAGATTTGCTACAGAATCTCGCAGATGCACTATTTTGGTATTCTAGCATGATTACTATCTTCAACATGCATGAAAAAAGATTTGAAATGTGGGGACGAGCCACATAGTGGGGGCCAAAAATGTATTCAAGACTTAGTGTTATCAAATAAGAAAATTGAGATCAAAAGCTAACATACCAATGAAACTTTTGAGTACAAAGACTAACTAAGCTTAAACTAATATAAACAAGTTAACTTCCCAAGATGTGTCTCATTGTTCTTTATCTCATAGGATCCCTCAAGTCAATGGTTGCTCTCAGATCATTCAGCAAATGGCTTAGGAATGACAACTCCAAGATTGAGTGATAGTGAATTATAATGTTCTATATGCAATGCATTCTAGATCTAATAAAGCTTGCTAACATATGATTTTAAGCTATGATAAAGATGATGATATGATAATGAAACTAATTAGCTAGGCTAACATGATTCATGATTAAAATGCTATATTAAAATGCTCCTAAATGATTTAAAATGATATTATCAAAAGAGAGGCTAAAATGCTTGATATAATTAGACTATAGTGTAGATGCATAAAAACTTGGATATGGATAATGAAGGGAATGAGTCCTATTTATTGAAGAAATAGGGAAATGGATGGTTAAGATTCAATAATCTTAACCAGGGCTAGGATTGAAAGTTACTAAATTCATGTTTACAATTTTCACCAATGAAATGGTGACAACTGCCAACAAGAGGTGGCTTGAGAGGAGATGTAAGAGGCATTAAATGCCTGAGAAGACATGAGGGTCACCCTAGGAGAGTGTGGTTAGGGTTAAGTTAGGGTTAACTAGTGGACAAATATTTTACCCAAAGGGTAAACTCTTGTGCAAGGGTTAATAAGATAACTAGGGTCAAAACAACGAGTACTTGATGAGACCCCTAGGTTATATGAGGGTTAAGTTAGAGAGAAAGTCTCTAACCATGGGTTGAGGTTGGATTAACCATTAATGGTTAGGAAGACTTTAAAGGTTAACTTGTTGAGGGCATAAAGCCTTTAATGCATTTGAAAGACTTTGAGGAAAATTTGAGAAGTGACTTCTCTTAAGGAATGTGAAATGTTTAAGAGATGGTTTAGGCTAATTAGGGTGTTTAGAAGAATATAGAAGAATCTAGAAGAGGATTAATCATGCAAGTGGATTTGTTAGGAGAATGCAAGTGGAAGAATATTTTTTATTTTAATTTTGAAATAAAGCGATTTATTTCAAAAATGTGGATGACAACTTGTATTGGAGGAATATTTAAATAAAATTAATTTATTTAAATGGGAGAGAGATTTTAATTTTATGTAAATTTAATTAAATGGAAAAGGGGAATTTAATTAAGTAAAGGTGATTTATTTAATTAAAAGGTAGGATGTGGCTAGATGAATTAATTTAAATAAATTAAATAATTTATTTCATCAAAATAGAGGAATATGGGGGAATTAATTAAATATAATTTAATTAATAGGGGAATTTTTTAATGGATTAAATGAACATTGAATATTTATTTAATGTGGTCAGATTTATACATCTACAACAGGTGCCAGACATCGACTCCACCTGGCTTCACAAGTTTGAGCGTTTCTTCATCCCAATGGCAAGTTGATTGAAGGTGACATGAAATCCCATTCTACACTCTAGGTTTTAAGTTGATTACCCTTGTTAGGTTGATGTCTTGGTGTGGGATGTTATTTAGTGTCAAGTGGTCTCTTCAGTTATCATATGTTGGATTGCTATGAAGTGTTATGATTATTGATTAATTTAATTATTAATTAATTAATTGATTTATATAGTTCAATAATGTTAAATTAAATTAATAAGATTACATGGTTTATAATAAATTAAATAAATAGTTGGCATTAATATTTAATAATAATTTAATGAGAGGTTATTATTATAAGGATTATTATTAAATTAATATTTATAAGTTATTTAGGTCCCTTGGTTTAATTAGTTAATTGGGCCTTTATATTTTATTCTGCCATGGATTATTTATTTAATTGGTTGATTATAATATTATTATTATTTCTCCTTTTACCCTTTTTGGTTAATTAATATATTTTCTCTACCTACCCTATTTTTCTATTGACTGTGAGTTGGGGTAAGTTAATTAAATAATATTTAATTATTCTTACATTGGTTTTTGAGAAGGGTTAGTAAGAAATATATTTTTATGCAATATTATGATTGGCCAACATATTCTATAGGTTTGGTTTTGATTTTCTATTTATTGAGCTTGCTATGAGTTTGTCGAGGTTGGCCTTCATGAGAATTTTCTACGCACAAAGATTTGGTTATGTTAATGGATTGGAATTGGACTTGAGCTAGGATTTAGATTACATTACACTCCATCAGATTTTTGGCTTTCCATAACTTATGGTTGTAGGTTGGAGTCCACTCCTCTTTCTATTATTTTTCTTTTATTGAAAGTTTGACTACTCCGTGTCTGGATGAAAGATTGTTTGTGGGCTGGGATTCTTAACATTGTGGGACTTATTTGTATGGTTTGTAGATTTTATATATATCACTTGGGGAATTGTTTATGCTAGTTTTACTTTGTGGAATTTCGGTCATAAGTGGTTTTCTGCATTGTATATGAGAGTGTGTCTTCCACTAGATGTTTTGATATGGTTTTGGTTATGCTTGGGACTCAATGTTATATCTATGGGTTTAATTTTGAATAAAACTCACATTGCATGCCTTTGTGGAGTGATTTTTGTCCTTTTGGAGCCTTGTGTATTTTTCTGGGCATCGACGCAATTCTTTTCTCCATTTTCTAAGTTTATTCTATGAATGCGATGAACTGGACTTTGTATGCGATATTTCTATGAATGCGATGAACTAGACTTTGTATGCGATATTTCTATGGACGCGCTAAAACTTTTAACATATGTGCTACTTCATCACCCGTATGGGCTAATTTGTTTTCCTTATGCATTGTTCAGAATTGTATATGCACTGTTTTAGTGGTCTAAAGTGTTGCAGGGCTCTTAAAATGAGCTAAATTATCTGGCAGAGGCGCTACTCTACAGAACATATACGTTATTCCATTTAAACTAGATTTCTAAATCATTTTTGATATTTTTTGAGTCTTTGATTTAATATTTTCATTTGTCCAGAGGCAAGGTCTATGTGTTCTAAGTTTCCTGGGGTAATCCAGGACTCTGTTATTGATTTTATTGAACTTTTGTAATTTTTGACTTTTAATAAAAGTGACTCACGCCTTTTGGAAAATTAAGCAAGATGTGTTATTCCTTGCTATTAATATTCTTTGGGCTCATTTTGTTGATATTATGTTTATATGCATGATGTGTGTTCCATGTTGTTTATAAGACTGAAGGCATATGTTATTCATATCTCATGAGTTTATATTGATTGATAAAACTTGGTTATCCGGTTAGATTGTATTGAGAGCCCATGTTTATGTGTTATACATTATTGTTACCCTAAGGTCTAGGTGCATGTTAGGGGAAGTGGACTTCCAAGTGGGTGACTACCTAGGTCATGGGGATTAGCCAACTATGTTATCTAGGGTCTAGAATGCCAAAATATCTCATTGGGAGTTTACCTTGTAATCAAGTGATAACATAAATAATTAATCATAATGGGATGGGTAGAGTTCAATCACCATAACAAGATAAGAAATGGATTTGTAGCCTCAATTCATATCCCTAGAGTGATTATATGGATCTAGCAATATTTTGAATTTACATATTGCTATCCTCCCATCTTCTTACTTGGGTTTACCTCTAACTATTGAGAAGGTGTAAGAGTTGGTCTAAATTGGGCTCTTGGAAAGCATTTAAAGGAAATTGGTTGGATGGAAAGGTTCTCTTCAAAGTAATACGAGAAAACTCCAACTTCTTAAAGATTCCCTCTAGAGTGCTTCTATATATCTTGATGTCTTGGGCCAAGAAGCTATATCAAATCCAAAGACAGTTCCTCTAGTTGGGGGTTGAACCAAAAAATAGAATACCCCTTCTAGACTGAGAAAATATTTTTTATAACAAGAGATCCGGTAGCCTCAACATTAGGGACTCTAGCTCTCTAATTCTCACCCTTATGGCTAAGGTTGGTTGACGATTTATTTTTGAAGGTGTGGACTTGTCGGTTGTCATGAAAGATAAGTATATACAAGGTGGAGATAATTATGCTTTTTTTTACTTTTGAGGTCCTTCCTAGGGTTTCTCATATTTGGAATAATCTGCTAAAATAAAAGATCTCCTTTTTAAGGGTATTCAATGGAAAGTTGGTAATGGTCATAGGGTCATATTCTGGAAAGATCCTTGGGTGTCCTTTATTCCCTTGGAGTTTCATCCGATTTGTTCATCTATTAAAAGAATATTAACGACAAGGTATGGAATTTATGTCAGTGACTACTAGATAAATGGTTCTTCTCTTCCTTACTGGAAATTGAACCCATTTGAATTTAATCTCCATCTAAAAACACCAAATGTGGAACTTCTTAGGATCCTTAACAACTTTAGGTTTCTTAAGTTGGATTTTTAGGATAGGTTCATCTGCGATTCCGCAAAATATGGCAAGTACTTAGTCTATTCTAGGTTTAAGCTGACAACTTCCTCCCCTCTCCCTCTCTTTAAATGGTCCATCATTTGGAGAATAAATACAATTTTGAAGGTTTTTTTTTGGTGGATAGTTTTTCATGGTAGAATACTTACTGTTGATAAGATCAAAAGGTGTGGTTTTCAATTTGTCAAAAAATGTGTTTTGTATGACAATGAAGAAGAAAGTATTAATCACATTATGTTTCACTACCAGTACTCTTAAAATGTAAGATAGAGAAATTCACATACGTTCCTTATTGAGTGGCTTTATAATGGATATTTAAAGGAATGTGTGTTAGGTTGGTTTCTTCCTTCGAATCATTCCCTTATTAGGGAACTCTAGTGGTACGACTTTTTTAATACTAGATGGAGCTGTTGGAAAGAAAAGAATAATAGAATCTTTAGGGACATGAAGAATTGTTGGGATGCTCTTGCATTTGAGGTTATGCTTAATGTCAAAGAAAATATGGGCTATTTTGAAAGATGCAATAATTCTAGTCCGGCTTCAACCTTGGATTGGTGAGTTTCTAAAAAATGGTGCTTAACTGATTCTTTGTCTAAAAGAATATCCTTTCCTATTGACTTTAAAAATTATATTAAATGGGTCCCCCAATTCTAGTTGGCTGAAATTAAATTTTAGCAGTTCTTCTAAAGAAAATCTAAGTTTAGCGAGTAGGGGTGGGGTCATTTGTGACCATAGGGGTAATATGATCCTTGCCTATGTGACCAATTTGAGAACACCAACTTCAAGTGTTGTGAATGGAGGTAGAAATAATATATTATAGCCTAGTTATTGCGAATAATAAAAGGCACAATCGAACAATTATAGAAGGTGATTCAAAAAATACTTTCTTAATGGTCACAAATGAAGCCAAACCCGATTGGAAAGGTGAACACCTTGTTGCCAAGTGTTGGGATCTTATTCACAGCATAAGCCACATATGTATTTGTCATAAGAGGAGGGAAGGAAATAAAAATGCTTGAATAGGCTAGCTTAATTGGGTCTATTTTCCAATAATTTAAAAATATGGATGGGTATTTATGATATCTCGGATATGGTTAGTGTTACTATCTTTGAGGACATAAAGACTCATGATGGAGTATAATCAAAATATTACTTTTTTTTATTACTACCTTTTCCCTTTTGGTCAATCCTTTGTTGTATTCATAGTAAAAATCTCTTTCAAACATCAACATTACTTTCCCCAACCCTTGTAAGTTTTATCTTGTTCATACTATTGGTTTTTGTTCTCCCCATCTGGTTTTTACTTCTAAGTTATCTGTGATAATGATCAGGGGTGACCTCATACAAATTGAACCAAATAGTTGTGATAATTTTTAAAATAATGTCAAGTTGTGGTAGAAAGTGGTCAAGGGTAACCTTGCAAGCTATATGGAAGGCATGTAGGGCTTTGATCTTGAGCTCTCCAAAAAAACTACTCAGTCATTGGAGAAGGGTGAGGTGAACATTGGAGGATTTACTTTCAAAATCTCACTAGACATGATTATTTATATCACTAGTTTACCATAGGAGGTAATCAAATTTCTAAAGAAGTCAAAGGGTCTTATAAGGATGAATTTAAGAGACTTTTCAAGCCTAATGAAGGGGTTTCAAGTTTTCGGAGTAGATATAATAGATAGGACCTCCCTAGAATTTGGAAGGATGTGGTCAACTTACTTATGAAATACTTCAATCTAGATGGGTTGTTTAAAAGAATCCATACCCAAATCCTCCCTACACTAAACTACCTCAAGCACAACATAAAAATAAATTTTGTCTTCTAAGTTTGTTCTTCTTTGACTTAATCAGTTGCTACTACCAAGTCCAAAAATTTCCTTCCCTTTCACCAAGGGTTGTTTTTTAGGCTCCACGACATCCATCTGGCTTTATCCTCATCTAGTAGGCACCCATTATTTCCCCTAGAACCTTGTCAAAATCTAATTTAGTGGTGTATCTCTTAGGTGCCCTATTTTGAAACCTAACACTAATGTTACTTCTTCGTCTAAACCCAAGATTGTTCCTACTCGCTTCAACCCTATTGGAGGAGTGAAACTTAAAATATCCCCTAAACCTCCATCTAAGGATGTGAAGTTGTTGGAATTGAATAAGGAGGAATTTTTTGAGGAATTTGATTGCTCGCCAGCCTCACAATTTGATTGGTCTCCTATTGCCTCTAAGGAGGTTGTCTCCTTTCCTCTCGATTAGGATGTCTTTAACCCCAATTCTGACCCCCCACTTTAGATGCTAACATGGCGATGCTGGAAGAGATTATTAGGTGGCTTGACTTGGTTATTAACTGGATCTTCTCATAGTTTGGTGTGGCTATCAAAAATATTAATGGGATTGAGGCAATGGTTGAGGTGAGTGCTAGGGTTGATATATGGATGATGGAGGAAAAGGGTGAATAGTTTTCGAAGGTTTATGGTAAAATGGTTAGAAAATTAGAGAAGTGGGAGAAGATCAAGGGGATGATGAATGACCTTAGTGAAAAGTTTTCTTAGAGGGGTATGAGTAAAGCAACAGTGGAGCTAAAGGAAACCCAAGAGATCTTGAGGCAAAAAATTAAAGAAATATCTTTTCTAGAGCTAAGAGATGGCCTTGAAGAATTCAACCTCCTTGTAGGACATTTAGGAGGAAATTGATCATAGGAAAGTGAAGTGAAAGAGACATAAAATTTCTCTGTCTTCTATGATGGAAACCCCTACAAAGATAGTTTTGAGTATCTTTGGTATAAGTTGGGGTATTACCCCTTCCTAGTTTGAACTAGTGCATTTTGCAGTGCATTAGTCCAAGGAACTTCAAGCATATTTTAGTTTGGAATAATGATGGGGTCTTCCTCTTAGGGGGATCTATGTGGAATCTGAAGATGGTTAAATATGTTGAGTTTTTGTTCACCTTTTTCTTTGATGCCAAAGGGGGAGAAATATAGTCATTTTCCAAGGGGTGAGATTGGAGAGTTTGATTGGAAAGTTGATATTTGTGTTTGTTATTGATGAATATTGCAATCAATGAAAAAGGGGGGGATTATTACAAATGTGAAGTTGTTGGCATGTTAGTAAGGTTGTTATTTATTTCATCATACTAATTATGTGATTCAGTGATTAGTTTGTGCTCAATAGTTCTAATATATTGTAGTTGTAGTCCTAAGGTTTTGGTATGTTGTTGGAAGTTACTTTGGGATGCCATGTTTTATGATTTGGTTCTTTGAAATGTATGCTCAAGAATTTTGTCCAATGATGATGATGATTGACAAGGTTTGCAATGTCTCACATTTATGATTCTAATAATGATTATTTAGATTTGTGATATTAATGTTTTTATATGTGATCTTTTGATTTAGAATGAGATGATGAGCTTTGGAGTTGTGGTTGTTGCTATGTTCATTTTGAGTCTGGTCGACCTTCAATGGTTTTTTTTCTCCAACATTTGTGGCATATGGATAATGTGTTGTTTTGATAAATGTTGTGCATTGTGGTGTGGTCCACTTCTCATTCCTTTTCACCATGGGAATGTATAGTATAGACCTATTTCAAATTGCATTTCAGTGAATTTTTTTGGTTGACTTGGAGAGATTCTTAATTCAAGAGATCAATATAAATAGAGGATGATTATAATGAAGAATATATGGATTCAAGTGGATTGAAAAAGAAGATCTATTTTCTGTGAATGTGTGCGAGGCTGTGAAAAGTTGTGATTTTATGTTGTTACTGTTTGGTACCAAAGGCAATGAGCCAAAGGTTTATTTCAACATTGCAGGACTGTGGCAGTTGTGCTTTAGTGGTGGATTCTTTATTTTTCTCTCTTCTTCTTCAAGGTAGTGAGCCCTTCTTTTTCTAACTGTTGTAGTTAGGCAGTGAGCCCACCTGTAATGAGAATTTTGGTAGTGAGCCACCCTTTGTAAAATTCACCTTAACTGTTGTCACCCTAATAGGTGTTTCATAATTGAGAATTAGCATTCTTTGGGGTTTTTCCATCCTTGGGTTTTCCACCTATATCTGGTGTTCTTGAGTATGTTTTATGTGTGTGCTATTTCATGCTTATATCTATTGATGGTTAAGTAGTTAGAAGTTTGTTTACTATATTTGCTTCTATGGATTAAGTAAAATATTTTAATTGGTACAAATGATTCACCTCCGCACCTCAGTTGTTGGAGATATTTAACCAAAGAATAGTAGTGATGCATCCATATTACACGTGTAACAAAAAATAACTAGGTATTTAGTGATGGATGGAGATAGAATGAATATGATAATCATATAATACTCATTAGATGATTTACTATGGTTTGAGATCATGGTCTCTATAGAGAGTACATATAGAGTATCTAGTTTATTTACTCAAGAGGATAGGTGTTTTGATATAGAGATACAATCTAGTATCTCTTGTAAATTGAAAGACATTCGAATAATAGATGAATATAATCTATGAGTGACTAATGTGATTTAAAGGATACATAAATTTATTCATGTCACATTTTTCAACCTAAATTTTTAATAGACTATTGATCATAGGTTTTTAAAACCATTGTGAAGCATTCTCAAGAATTTTGTGTATATAGTATAATAATTTTTTCTATTCATTTATGGATTATTGAATAATGTTTCTATATTAGTTGTATTATGTATACCATATATGCACCCAACTTTCAATTTTTATCTTGACTCTATCATCAGTTAGAATAGGGAATAATCATTGTCTTTATCTTTAAATCACAACATTACTTTATACTTAAAATAATTAAGTTCTTAGTATTCTAGGATCATTGTTTCTTTAAAATTTTAAAACAATTACTTGTTTCAAGATGATATTATTAGAAAGGTGTAAAATTAGTCCATTGTTGTTGTTAAATATAAAGTTTACATGATGATAAGTCATAGTTTACACTCAATTACAAGGATAAGAGCATGTTTTTCTTAGGTACTTGAGGATTCTTCTATCTACTTAATAGAAGAATCTATTCTAAACTTGTATGGTACTTATTTACAACTTTAGGATTATTTTACTACTTGTATTAAAGCTAGGTTTCTCATGTCATCAATATCTATTTGATTTTCTTCTTATTTACATCATTGCGTCAAAATTTGAGGAATAACCCCATGGATTTGAAGGGATTGGAGAAAAAGGGATTGTGATCCCTTCTTTAATTAATTAAATTTTGCCCCATCCTTAAAATAATCCTATAATGTCATTCCAAGTGGCATTTCCCAAGCTTAGATTTAAGTATATCTTTAACATTTAATGAATTCTTATGGTGACATATTGAATTGTTCCTTAACATATTTTCTAATATGAATGTAAAATAGGTTAGATGAATGTTTAATAAGTTTAAATTATTTGTATAAATTATTCTAACTGTATATCTTTTTATTTAATGTGCATTATAGCATAACTAGGATTTCTAATGTATATGAAGTGTTATCATATATTTTCATGCATGTATACATATATTTTTATTCATGCTAGATAACCATATCTTATTTATGGGTTGGAAATTATAACTCTATTGTCCAATGGGGTACGTAATAGTCTAGTTGGTGATAGGCTAAATATTCTTCTCTTAACCATCTAAATTTTTAATTTGAGGATTGTTTTATGCTACACCTTGATTGTATGAGTTAGTATTGTAATAGTTAATGACCTTAAGAAACCAAAAGCTAAAATATTCTATAAGAATCATGATTGAATGTCTCTCATCTTTCCCATGTCCTACAATATCAAGTGAAATCATATGCTAGGGAACAATATTGTCTTATTCAATTAAAATTGAATTATATATTTCTCTTTTATAGTACTACTATAGAGACCTTGAGGAACATTCCCTTGTTCTTGTATATCCTAAGTAGGAAGGAAAATTTATCCACTCACTATAACTTGTTTAGTCATACAACTATTTAAGCATAAGCCCTACTCATAACCTTTGTTAATTTCTATAACTTGGGGTTTTGAAGACTATTAAGAATTTATGGGAAAGCATGATTGAGAACCAACAATTTAAATCTCCAATTAACTATGTCATTTTAGGTATTAAGAGCCTTAAACCCCTATTATTTATAGTTAATGATATTCTATTACATTACACACACTCTTTTCATTAGAGAGCCCTTAACTACTTATCATATTTATCCTTGATGTCTTTTTCCCTCAATGATATGTTTCTACATGTTTCCAAGTCTTTCTTAAATAGTTACTACTTTTCACATGTACCCTTATGATCCCATTTACCCAAGCTAAGTGTAAATATGGTCTTAAATGTAATTATATTTGATAGCATAACTATTGAAGTGATAACATACACATGTGTGTCTAAAATATGTTCAATAAAATACTTTAACCATCTAAGATCATACTTAACCTAACCTTACATATAATATTATATTTTCTCATATACAAGCCATATATCCACCTAACATGTGAAGATCTAAGGATTCTTGAACTCATTTATTTATCATTAATATATAACTTGATATTTGATTTATTTTAAACCTAAAAATAGATTATGTGGTTGTGAAAAGTTAAATTAAATCATTCCTCAAGATACCATTTCCCTCACTAATATTTATACTCAAAGTGAAAAATTACAAGATGAACATGTTGGAATATTACATTTTACTAAAGTAGGGTTTGAAAAGGACCCAAAACCTTAAATTACAAAGTAGAAATTAAAATAGAAAAACAAGGGGTTCTGCTAGAAAATAACAAGGATAGAATACAAAGGAAACAATTAAGTTGAATCTAGGGTTTGATGCCAAAAAATTAGGAGTAATCTTCTTATTACATTTATTTTTGTATTAAAACACCATCCAAAAAGAGTAATCAACAAAATATGGAACCTTTTGAAAGGGAAGGAGAAAAAACCTTTATAAATGTAATTCCCATCAGTAGAAGAGGGGTAACATGGTGATGCCTTAACTAGACTCATGTTATCAAGAGAATTTAAGGAATCTAACAAATGAGACTCTATAAAAACCAACTAGTCTTTTGGAGAAATATCTATAATAAAAGAAACAATCGTCGTCCTCTTAGGAACAATAGAGGAAACATTGTTTTAAGGTGAATGATCCAAGGGAGGAGGACAAGTTTATAAATTCATCATCTAAGATAGCAAGAAGACTATGAGATGATCACAAAGAGTGTTTATCCACCAAGTAGATGAAGAATAGTTATAAGGGCCACGAGAAAAAGTTGGGCCAATTGGCCTATAAAAAAATTGTTCCTGTAGTGAAAGAGGATTCCTTCATAGTTAATTAGTTGCATTTGAGGAACGCCATTAACCTTTAAAAAAATCTCCCTATGAAAATATTTGGAAAAATTGACATCTACTAGAATATGGGCATAGGAGGTATGAGCAAAAATAGTAGTTGGAAGGTCCACTTTCAAATAATGGCCAATAGAATTACCTATTACCAAATAGGTAGCTTTGAACTCAAAAATGTAAGGGGATATTTAAGGTAGTCTCACCCAAACAACAGAAACATCAAAATATTCCTTAAGGGGGTTGAAAGAGGGGGTCCATGGATGAATTTAAAGAGGATTTGAATCTAAATCCCAAGACCCAATATCTATTATAGCTTCTCAAACATTAGAATAATTTGAAAACAAACCCTAAAACAAGGGTACATATCCAAAATACTCTCCACCAAAGGTATCCAGTTGTCTAAAATCTATTGATGCAAGTCAAGAAGAGACAACCATAGGTAGTTAAATTTATAGATCAATGAATTACTATAGAATAAGGACATAGTATCTATCACTTCCTATCGTAACTCTAGCACTAGGGATACATTTTTTATCTAGAGAATTAGAAACAAGCCTACACAAGAGATCAGTAAATGGGGCCTTAAGAGGTGACCTACCTCCAACCCTAGAGCATTAGAGCATACATGAGTAGAGAAATCTCCCCCTAGCACAAAATAAGTAGTGATAGTAGACCTCATGTTAGAAAGATCCTTTAGACACTAAGTAGCATCAAAAGTAGTGTCAAAAGTCCTAGCTGAAGAAGCACCCACCAGGGCCACCTCCTCATAGTATATAGTATTCCCCAAATATTGAGACTTCGCCTACAACCCAAGTTCAATGCATAGTTATAGGGTACTTAAGAAGACACAATATTTGGGATTCAAGAATTCAAATTGGGGAGTGGAGACTAATGAGAAGGACATGCAATTAGGAATTCTACTACTGGTATGAATTGCAATGTTTAAATGAGTTATGTTAGTTATTAATTAGTGGGGAGTTATTCAAGTATTCTGGTTCCCAATTTATTCATTGAGAAGGCTTTATAAATATCCATATTTTAGTACATTGATCATCAACTCAATAATATGATCAATATTTATGATTTATTTCTTGTATTAATGTAGATGATCTCTGATTTCTCAAGTTTTTGGGTATTACAATAGTTTTTTATCATAGATAACATTCAATTAGAGTTTGTTGTCATTAATGATATTGTAACCAGTACATAAAGATTCTAATTTTTTTATAAAAAAATATTTTCCAAACCCAAGCATGTGTAGATTGTTGTATTTCTCCCTTTGTGAAGTTTTGAATCAGAAACAAAACCACAATGCAAGAATAAAGAACATATTTTTGTTAAATGACACTCTGGATTCGAATCTCTATGCTACTTTTATTGTTTCTCTATGCATGGATACTTTTTTCATTTGTAGATGATTTATACCTATTGAAATGTTGTTGAATATTGGGTAACGGTTCTGAATTTTTATTTTTATTTTGCAAATGCATTTCTTTATTTGTTAAAAATCTTGTTGAGATATATAATGCAATTGAATGGAGTATATGTTTGTGAAGAGTTTATTTTTTTATGACAAAAATAAGGAGACTTTACATTAGTGTATGGAGGACACCATGAATGTTAAGAGATAATGGGAGGCAGATAGGAAAATTAAGTGCAATAGGAAGAATTTATTATTAACTTCCCCAATCTATCCTTGTGTTACCTATTTTATTTGTTGATCTTCTTATTTATTTTAGCCTATGTCAGATTAGTTGGTTTAAATTTATGCCAAATATAGTGAATGCAATCAAAATTTATTAATATTGTTTGTTGATTTTGATTGAATATAAAGCCAAAATTCTAGATATAAATCATGGACTTAACCTCATTTAAGAAGTTTTTTGTAGGATTGAATCAAGGTTACAAATAAAATTAGGATTATGCATGATGTGGTAACCATCTCATATGACAAGAAAAAACTCAATGTAACTTTTGGGATGAGCTTCTCGATAAGATATTTCAACAACTTCACAAATAAATAGTTGAAAAAAAAAAATGCTAGGGATTGGATATAAGTAATATCTTGCCATAGAAATTCAAAGTATGGTAATCTTAAATGCCAAGTAGCACTAAATGAAGTTGAAAAAATCTATGTAGGTGAAATATGTGTTTGTTTTAACATCATTATTCCTCCTAAATATTACACTCTTCAAACAAGTTCTATAAGGATAGAGATTGTAGAATGAATTAATAAATTTATAGATAATCCATTTGAAATTTTCTTTTAATATGTTTGAATACCACATGGCATCAAATTCAGAAAGATAAATTTTCTTCAATAAGCATCAAATTTAATATCAAATGGATAAAAGTATAAGCATGATCATATTGGAGGTAAGAGGCAGTAGATGATGCTAAAGCTCTATCTTCTTACTTAGAGATGGTTATTTCCATGAGAAGCATATAGTTTTGTGTTTTCTTCTATGTTATTTATTGATGCCAAAAAATGAATAATGCATATATTGTGAAATTTTATTTTTAAAGATAGGTAATAGATTTGGTGAAATCAATATGGATTGTTAACTAGATAGTTTGGGAGTTTTTAGATATGATGAATTATACCATTTTGAGGGTCATGAGACAACTTGATAGAACAATATATTTTTGTCAAGTAATTCAAGGGATCTATGATTTAAGAGTTTGAGGTGTTGGCTTGATGATGATTGTAATGAATGACTTCATATGTTGTCATTGATGGAACATGTACACACACATATGTTCATATTGTCTACCGGTATTACTTATAAAGTTACTTGTATTACAACCAGTATTGGAAGTTATTTTTATGATGGTTTAGATAATGTCAAACCGGTACATGTAGAAAAACGGTATATGCAGGAAATGACTTGACACCAACTTGAAGCTTCAGCGGAGATCATCAAAGAAGGAAATGGAGGAAAATGGGTTTACATATTGATAGAGGTTAACTCTAACTAGTATCTGTGTTCCAACTAGTATTCATTGATTGTGTGATGATTTATCACCGGTCGTGATGAGTTACCCTATCTGACAAATTCTGGCGGTAATTTGTGATGAGTTATGTTTGATTGTCTCGATACACTGCACCTTGGAAATTGTGATATAATTTCTAAGCCAACATGAAATCTAAATGTCTATATAATGATATTATGATGAACTATTTGATATATGATATGAGATGATTTGATGAGAGATAGAAGTGTTAATTTATTGAAGGTATTCCAGAATATGTTGGTGATGCAGTTTTTAGTGCACAGAAGAGGATCTATTCAATCAAGTTGTGCTACTTCTAGATTGCACCACCTATTATTTTCTAATCACTACAATAGTCAAATCCCCTAACCGGGTAAGCTCTAATAAGCTTCATTATACAAATCCTTTAACAAGGTGATCCATTAGTTTGGATTTAGAAATCCTCTACCGAGGTTACTCCTAACAGAGTACTATCTTTAATAGGGTATAGCTCCTAATAGAGCTTTGGGATCTTTAATAGGATTCGCTCCTAGGAAAGTACTTTTGTAGACCTTAACCGGTCAGTTACCTATTACTGCAAATATTTAACTTGTGAGTCCCATCTCACAGTGGTTTTTCCTATTTGGGTTGTCCACGTATAAGCACTTGTATTATGTTAAATGTTTTACTTATTTTGGATGCTTTAATATCATTTTGGATTGCATGCATAGTGTTGAGTAAACTTATTAAGTATATCTAACGGTCAATGTTTAAAGTAGTATTGTTTTTGCTATCACTAATCCACCCCCTCCCCCCTCTCAGTGCTTTATAAGTCTATTAATTGGTATCAGAGCCTAACTTCTTTAAGGCTTAATCTCTTGGAAGGAAACCCTAAAGCCACCATGGGGGATATGAGCTACTTTGAGATGGCTAGAGTGCTTTCAGAAGCTACTAAGGATCAGCTTGAAACCCTAAGGGTTAGATTTAAAGCTTCACAAGTGAAAATGAGAGAGATGACTAAACAACTATTGGAAATATCCAATAATAGTTCTTCAGATGAAGCTAACATTGATGCATTAGCTGAAGAAGTTGAAAAATTGAACAGTGAAAAGCTAAATCTGAGAAGAGAGTTAGAAGCCCTAACTATCTACATGAGTCAAGAGTTGGAAGCTAGGAGGGCACTTGAAGACCTTGTTAAAGAAAGAGATCATGAGATTGCTAAGATCAAATAAGAGAATGCAACCTTGCATGAACATTGGCATGAAGAAAAAGAAGAAAAAGAGGCTTTACAGCTAGATCTTGAAATGGCATCATCCCTAAGAGAGACTCTTAAAAAACACAATGAAGATCTTACCAAAGAGCTCACTAAGACTAATGGAAAGTTGGAAAAGTTCAATAAAATTTCTACCATGTTGGATGAGCAGATCCAATCTCAAAGGATGAAAGGTGATACATCAAGACTTGGCTTTAACACATCTGAGAAAGGAGAGTCTTATGGTACAAAGAGAAACATTCACAAGGACAAAACTGCTCCTAAGGCTAACAAGCCTACTAGTAAGAAAGCTTTTAAACCTATTTATTTTATCTGTCACAAACTTGGACATACTACAAATATGTGTAGAAACAAACTTAATGGGAATATAGGATACAATGCAAATACTAGGTGTATCTAAGAGATTTCAAGGTCATTGTTTTACATGCAAAATGTATGGACATGGATCAGTTGAATACAAATATGGAGAAAATAATCTAGTACCTCACATTAATCCAAGACCTAATGGTAACTGGAAGAGTACCTATGACAACCAGGGTAACATGAAGTGACAAAGACCCTATGTCAACTGGTTTAGTCCATTTGAGATGGAAAAGGTAACTAATTTCATTTGCACCATCTGTAACAATTATGGTCATGTGGCTATGAATTGCAGAAGGAGAATTGGAAGAGGCAATGCAAGAGCCTAGATATCATCTAGAATGGCCTGCTATCATTTTCATAAACTGGGACACATGGTGAAGTTCTATAGATCTAGAAAGAACAAACTGGTTAATCATTCTAAAGATCAGAATGGTTAGCAGAAGGTAAACGTTGAGGAAAACAACGAAGAGATGAACCGAATCTAGAAAAATAAGAGTGATGATATACTTGCAGAAGAACCTAATCCTTCACCCAGTGTGGAGAATCCTACACCGGTGAATTGAGCCTTGCAATGGGGCTAAGGGGAGCATAGTGGTAAATCTACTTCTAGACCCCTTGAAAGATTACTGGTAAGAGAATTTGCATTTTTGAGTTATTATGTGTGAAATCTTGATATCTTTTGTCAATTAGTTTTTCAAAAGTTTATCAACCGGTTTTACACCTGTTAATATTATATGCATCACTAAGTTGTGTATTAGGGTTTGTAACCCTAGTGGTCGAGCATTTAATGCAGTAGGTAAAAAGGATAAAAGAAAGTTTTACTATGTCATTTTTACCCTAAATACATTCGAAAGAGAATTCTTGAGCACTTGCAGAGCGAAGAGAGAATTGCTAGCTAGTCTTAGTTGAATTTGTGTTGTGAACTACGTGATTGAAGTTGATTTGAAGATTAGTGAAAGTGGAACTAGTGTTCATTTGAGCAACCAACCAATAAACAAGGCAATGCATAAGAATTAAGGTATTTCTTTGTAAATCCCTTTTCAAATCAAGTTTATATGAATAGCTTCATCATCTAAGAAAGTAGAGATGCTAATGATCACATCAGAACCTATGGAATTTGTGGAATCGGAATGAATAGTATCTTATAATACTTTATCTCAAGTTCCTAATGGTGTCATTGTAAAAGGTGTTTTGTCTAGCTACATTGATTGTAAAATTGAAGATTTAGGATCATTGTCAATTTATTCTCAATTGAAATCCATTTGGAATAAGAGCAGAAAGATTCAACCCAAGTATAATAGGGTTTATGAGAAGGGTTTTCATAATGCAGCTTAAATTCTTGAGGATTTTGAAGAGGAACACATCAGAATCATTCTAATTCATGTTAATGGTGAAAATATGTATCTGGAAGGACACACACTATAACCAAGGAAACTATCCAATATGTGACTAGTTTTTGTTCAAACGGTGAAGTTCCCAAGCTGAGGTGAATCTCTAAAGAGACTGTAACCATTTTAACCTCATCTACCTCTGATGGACATGCATTTTCTATTAATAAAATTAAGGACCCAGTGGTTAAACTGGCTACAGGATATTGTATTCTAGTAGAATGAATAGTGTTCCATCTACAGCAGTGCATATAGCCTATAAGATGATTGCTAAGAACACAGATTATGCCCTATGTGAGGTCATAAGGAGTCAATTGATGTTGAATCTCTAGTCAGTTAAGAAGGATAGCAATCAGAAGTTCAAATTTGGTCAGTTATTGATTGGTTTGTTCTTTTAGTTTCAGAATTTCCTATCAGGAATCGATATATTGAATGGTCTAAAGACCTACCGGTAACTGCTCAAATCAAGAACAACATTAAAGCTGTTAGGAAAACTTTCTCTACTTCTATGAACAAGTGCTTCAATAAATTTCAGAAGAAAATGAGTATGAGGGTAAGGCTACCTGAAGATGTGGTGAAAAACTTTGCTAAGAACATCATTTTTACAGTCACCACTAATTTTTGTCTTATGGAAGCTATTGAACCAAGAGAAGATGAAATGGAAGACATGAGATATGAAGTCAATTATGACTTATTGATTAGTTATGCCAATAACCTGTTGGCATCTCCAGTGGACAAAAAGAAGAAAAGACTAGATACTGTTGAGGAGCAAACTGCAAAAGCTGAAACCAGTAGTAGTAAAGGGAAAAAGAAGAAGTTTGATAAAGAGCCTTCAGTGTCAACAAGTACTAGAGTGACACAAAGTGTCAAAGTTAAAAAGGAACCATCACCTAAGGTATACATAAAGAAGCAGACCACAACAAAGAAAAGAGGCCGACAACTAATTCTTCAAGCTAAATCTGATGATATTGACACTGAGGAAGAACCTGTTACCTTGTCATTCGTCCTTCATAACAAGAGTAATTTGCCTTACATAATTTTTATTCGGGTCTTTATCTTGTTGAAAATTCCTTGGTTCAACCCTTAATCTGCTTGTAAATTGTCTCTTAATCCGTGGCACCAAATTTCAAAGGTCTGTTTGAACCTCATGAACCCCTTGAACCATTTTGTGGTGATACTTAAATGTGAATTTTTGATCTAAAATTCTGAAATAGTGTGAACTTTAAATGCCATTGCATAGAAACAACTCATGTGAAATGTCCATTGCATAGAAACAACTCATGTGAAATGTGTATCACATTGACTCATGATGAAAATTAATTGTGAAAAAATAAATATATTTAAACTTGGGTTTAAAAATAATGAGCCAATTTCATGCAGTGTGGATTGATCCCACACTTTAGGATACAATCAATACAAGTAAATCCTAATGTTAATACAAATAATAAATGTATACACATGCGAGGCTATAGTATGCATATTAAATGTGAAATATGCTGGTATATGTGTAGACATGGACAAGAAAAATTTAAAAATTTACTAATATGTATTAATGGGAGAAGTAAAAGATAAAGAAAAGAGTCCAACATTACCTATAATTATACAATTTATTAACATGTAGTTGCATTCAAAATAAACACAACACTAAATGATGATTAGCACTGGAATAAAAATAGACCATAGTCTATGTTGTTTTGTTGCTAATGGCCAACTGCGGCTTGACATTTGGTTTGTCTTTATTGACTGTTAACTTTTGCTTGGGTTTTGGGTTCTTGTAAAACTTGTATTAGACTAGTAAAAAATGTTAGAATAAAAAAAATAATTCAATTAGTATATGGAACTATACAAATAAATGTTGATTAAAAATATATAAGAATAATAATTATTAGAATAGTTTTCTAAAGTATATTAACTCATTGATCTAATACTTTTATACTTTAATAAATATACCAACACCATTCGATATACACCTTTTGCACATATTTTCATTTGTCCAAAATTCTCTCATGAAATTTAAGCCTAGAGTTTTTTATTGAAATTTGGTAATTTTCATTCATGTTTTTAAAATATAAGTTTGATAAAAAAATTATTTATATCAACAAAAAATTCATGCTTTACACATAGGCAAAGTGACTAAATATTAAAGAGGTAGATTTACTCTTTTATTATGTAAAAGAAAACAAGATCCACCATTAGTGATAAATAGGTATATATCAACATATGTAAGGACACACAAACACACACACAAATATATTTATGATTGTGTATCATAAATTAGTTTTATTTTGAATTGGAAAAGGAGGATCTTAAATATTTTCAATTGTTGTTAAAATAATACTAAAAAATATGCTTCAATAATTTGTAATTCACTTCAAGATTTGTTGATGTAAACTAGTGGCCAAGAAATTTTTAATCTATACTATTCAACTTGAATTTATGATTAAATGGGAGTCTAATCCTTTGAAATTAGTGTTGTAAAATGCAATATAAAAGAAAAGATCATAGAATGACAAATGAGAGTATAATCTATACTATTCATAATTTATAAACTTCAAATAAACTTTGATTGGGTGAATTAGATTTCGTGGTAAACCGATGCCTTTTTGAGAAAAGGGATTATCATATGTATGAAAAGCTTGTGCAAATATTAGAGAATGTTGGTTTACCAAGTTTTTAAAATTAAAATTATTTAATTAAAAGATAAAATATTGACGTAAAAATAAATATATTAATCAAATATCTAAAATTGATTAGAAGAAAAAAAAAAATGTTGTTTGAAATTATTTTAAATTTTTTTAATTGGATATGGATATATTATAAAGATACATGTCGACCATACTTAAACCTACGCCTTCCAGATGGAGTTTGCGTTGAGATGCTTTCGAGACAACTGTACGCAACGTCTCCCCTTACATTGGATGAGGGAGATTGATTAAAATACATTTCCAATAGTCGGCTTTTCAAAGAAGTGTTGCGTCGCCTTCAGAGTAGTACGAAATGGCGTCGAGGTGACGACACATCATTACAGCCTAGGTCTTCTATGGAAGAATTAAAATGGTGTTGTTTTATCGAATTCCAAAGGAAAAACACGTTAGTATATTGGGATAGGATAGCCGTTTCAATTTAGAGCTAAGATGAAAAAGAATTGTATATTGATGGTAGCGTTTGTGTGCTCTACGTTTTTGCTTCGGCTGCCTTAAGCAGCTTGCAGGTTACAACGTCTGATAAGAATGTCACGTCTACGAACGCAAGCAGAGCGCCATGGGAATATCACGTCAACTTTGCAGAAGGAGGAACTAGAAAGTAAATTACGGAAGGCTGTTATAGTTGGTGACACGGGATAAGCCAGCCGATCAATTCATCCTATCCTATTCCATTTGACTTCCTATGCCCAGAATGGAGAAGCCTATAAATGCCCATCAAATCACAAGGCTTTCATCACCAATCTCGCACTTAACAAAGAGTGTTGAAGTAAGAGAGAGCCAAGGTGAAAATGTCATCAGGAAATGGATTTCGGTATTTCTGGCTTATGATGCTGGTGATGCTAAACATGTGGACGTGGGACGCAGCAGGGCAACTGGCAGTGAAGCTGGGAAGATGGAATCTTCTGGTGGAGAAGGGCGGCGTCTCGGCCATGCACATGACCACCACGTACAAAAACACGGTGGTGATGTTCGATCGGACCAACTTCGGGCCGTCGCAGCTCCTGCTGGACAACGGACGCTGCCGGGACAATCCACAGGACCAGGTCCTGACCCACGACTGCTGGGCTCACTCTATCGAATACAACATAGCCACAAACACCATCAGGCCGCTCATGATCTTCACCGACACCTGGTGCGCCTCCGGTGCCTTTGCTGCCAACGGGACACTCGTTCAAACGGGCGGGTGGCGGGACGGAGCCACAGATATCCGCTACTTTGTTCCTTGCTCCGATGCCTCCTGTGACTGGGATAATTTTCAGCCTGTTAAGCTTCTCGCCAACCGCTGGTACGCCGCCAACCAGATACTTCCCGACAACCGCATAATCGTGGTGGGAGGCACGGGCGTGTTTAACTACGAGTTCGTTCCCAGGAGGCCCGGTGAGGGAACGTACAACCTGCCGTTCCTCATCCAAACACGAACCAGCTCCGCAGTCGAAAACAACCTCTATCCCTTCCTCCATCTCTCCTCCGACGGCAATCTCTTTATCTTCGCCAACAGGGACTCCATTCTCCTCGACTACAAGAACAACGTGGTGTTGAAAACGTTCCCCAGGATGCCGGGCGACGGCCCACGAAACTACCCTTCCACGGGCTCCTCCGTCATGCTGCCGCTCTCTGCATCCAATGGGTTTAGCAAGGTGGAAATCCTCATCTGCGGTGGCTGCCCCGACAGTGGATACGCCGCCGCCAAAGCCGGCAATTTCACGGCCGCCCTGCGCAGCTGCGGAAGAATGGTCATCACGGACGCCAATCCTTCGTGGAGTATGGAAGACATGCCCGGGCCAAGAACCATGTCCGACATGCTCATTCTCCCCAACGGCGAAATTCTAATCATAAACGGAGCAGCCAAAGGTGTGGCCGGGTGGGACATGGCCAACACGCCAGTCTTCACGCCCTACCTCTACAGACACAGTCTACCCGTTGGGCAGCAGCGTTTCTACGTTCTCGCGGCCACCGGTATCGCCAGAATGTACCACTCCACTGCCAACGTCTTGCCCGACGGGAGAGTCATGGCTGGCGGCTCCAACCCACACTTCAATTACGTTCTCACGGGAACGCAATTCCCGACGGAGCTCCGTTTGGAAGCGTACAGCCCTTATTATTTGGAGAGCGTCTACGCCGTCCTTCGCCCACAGATAATCACCATGTCTGCCACCTCCAATGTTGCCTACGGCACCACCTTCACCGTCACCTTCTCAGTTGCATTCGGTATGACGAGTAGCAACGTTGTAAATTTTAACGTGTACGCTCCGCCATTCACAACTCACACCACATCCATGGGCCAGAGGATGCTCTCCCTCTCTGCATCCAAACCCGTAGCGGCTCCAAACTCCACCACAGTTTTTTCTGCCACAGTAACCGCTCCCCCGACGGCCGTGGCTGCTCCTCCCGGATATTACATGTTCTTCGTTGTCAACGGGGAAATTCCCAGCAAAGGCCAGTGGGTTCACTTCTCTTAACTCCAAGGAATCGTCGAATATGGAATTCCATTCTGTCATAATAATTACAATGTATCTACGCACGTTGCGAAAGTGACATGCATCGCAACCCAGCTTTAATAAAACAAATGATTAAGCATTACAATTCTTATGTGCGTGCCTTTCACAATGCTTTCAGAATCCTATCTATATGTCTTGCCTTTAAGTACCTAAATATAGGACGTAAATATTTATATTTACATTTTAAAAAGTTTAAAGAGTTTTCTAGATAATTTATGATTGTTAAAGTAATTGAAATTAAATTTATACATGTGAATCTTATTCAAGATGTCAAGTGGGGATCTACGGATCCAAACAAATTTTAGGGATGGGTGATGGTGGGATGGAGGGATATGTTGATGTTGTTGGTTGAATTCATTCAAGAATGTTCTACTTGTATAGTTGTTATTTGCATTGGAGATGTTCTAATAAAAGGAAACCCAAAGCATAAGGGGAAAGGGCATGGTTGTGATATCGTCACCCATTAAAGCAATAGCATCATACATTATTTTGTTTTCCAATGACTTTAAGTACCTAAATATAGGACATTCTCCCACTTGTTGTATGACACCCTTTTGTCTTAACATTCTCCCACTTATTGTATGCATTGCATAAGGTTCAATAAATGAAATAAATAATCATACCCATTCATGAAACCATATGAATCTTGACATACACTTTTGTTCCATTAAGATACTTGTAATAAAATTCAAGTTGACCGCTTTCATATGACAAACCACCTATTCGATCCTTTTTTTTTTCTTTGCAACCCTTTAAACTATGTTAAATTTTTGTTTGCATTTCAATTTGAACCTAGCAATATGAATTATGGTTAATTAAGAATATGTTGTTTTGGCACTTTGATCTAGTACATATAATATGAACCTAGGTAAGGGCCACACTTAAGTCAACCTTATGAATATCTCTTGTCTATTATTGAAAGCAAATATAGAGTTGAAACTCTCAATTTGCTCAATTGCATATGATCTTTGAGTCCGCTACCAACATAATCAATTAGAATCAAAACATAGAGGCCTTAGAAAGCTCTAATTAATAAATTTTACGACCTAAAAATTAGAAGGATTGTATCAAGACATTTAATGCAATAATTTACATAATCTAAAATTAAACATAAAAACAATTTAAGTTCTAGAATTTAATGAATAAAATAAGATAGCTTAAAATTAAGTTATGATTTAGACACAATCTCTAAGATAGACTTGACAAAAAAAAATAGTAGATAAAATTAAAAGATAAAGCAATAATATTTTTTTCAAACAACTGAAAAAAAAATAGAAACGAAAAGGTCAAACATAATATTATGCACAACTTACAATATTTTTTTATAACTTAAATTCGAGAGCACAATTTTAAAGACCACAACCTTCAAATGTAGCTACAAAAATAATTAAGTAGATGAAAATTTAGACTTGCCTTACAATACATGCTTGCCTTACAATACATAATATTTTTAATTGACTTAGTCTTTTCTTTTCTAATGATATTATTGCTTCCTAGCTGAAACATAAGTATTCTTATAAACCAAAGAATGTGCATGAGGCTACTATAGTCAAATAAGGCGTCAAAGTAATTTTCTTGTCATTCTCCTATATCAGGAAACCCATAAAAAGCAACTATAAATCACAAAAATATGATATTATTATATTGACAAACATCTTTCAAGAAAGTAGAATGTCATTCACAAATTAGACATATTGACGGACTCGCTCTACCATATTAATGAAATTTGGGCATGAGAAATAAATTTCAAGAATAAGAAAACTATTAATTGGAAATGGCAATCATACTTTTTTTATTGTGTATTCTATGAGAATATTGAAAGATGTTAACCAAAAATATTTTATATGTGAATCATTAATTGATGTATTAAATTTTATTATAAATTAATTTTTTTTCTTTTGAAAAAACCTAATCTTAATGAAATATTTGTGCAATCATTAGATAATGTTTTTTTTTGATAAATTTAATGAGAGAATAATTGAATGATAAAGAAGAACATAATATAATAATATGTTAAATTAATTAATTTTAATTTTTTTTTTCAATTTTTTAAGAGGTAAATACTTTTGATCCAAACTTATAAATTAGTGAGGTCACAAATAGGGGTGGTCATATCTAATATAAATGTTCAACAATTACATTCTAGTGGAATTCCTTGATGGCAAGAAAACAACACAGCGTAACCATCACACTATACCAATATTATTATTTTTTTTCCTTTTCCGTCCAAATAATATATAAAAAGAAATGTAATTTAAAATTGCTTAAAATTATTAGTAATTGTCATATGCAATATTATTGCATTTACTTAAGCCTATTTTATTTTATTTTTTTGCACCAATCAAAAGTGATTATTATTTTTTTTTTCAAAATAAACTTGATTTTTATAAAGTTTACATTTATATTTTTAAACTAGAAATTATTTATCTACAATATGATTGGATTAAAAAAATTGGTTTTATAGGAGCAAATTTATAGGAATGATAGATATTATTTATTTTTAAAAATATGGGTAATAAAATCGATTAACTATTGTATATGGATTTAATTTACAACTTTTAAATAAAATAAAATAAAAATTTAAACAAATAATTTAAGTATTTCATTACAAGCATTACACAACAAATATTTCAATAAAAAAAATAAACCCAAATTTATATCTTTAATAATAATAATTTTGCATAGGTTTTTTTCGAAATCATTCTATTTTTTATTAATACTTTTTGAAAATCAGCAGCCCCTGTAGCAAGAAATTTATTCTCAACACCTCCCTCCTCAAAGACCAAGATGTTCTAGGTGCCCTTAAGGTGGTCAGGCTCTTCAAGCTTCAACCTCAGCTTCCCCAATCCTGCACTCTCAGGTGGACAAGGAATGTCTCCTCCTAGTAGAAAGTACTGCAAACCATTGGCCAAAAGAAAGCCAAGGACTCTAGAGCCATGGAAAAAAATCTCACCCATCGCCTCCATTCTCTAGAGCAGGATATTTAGACTAACCCCTCCTCCCCTACCTTGGCCAAGCATGCTTCTAAGCTAGAGATATCCTCAGAAAGCACCAGCAGGTCAAAATCAGGGGAGCCTTCATTAGAGCTCGCAACCACTGGCTCCAATTTGGAGATAAAGGCTCCAAAATCTTCTTTAACCTCCTTAAGAAGAAATAAAACAGAGAAAAAATTGATAGAATAACTGTAGACAACAAGGAACTCCTGGATCTCAATGATATCAAAGAGGCCTTCAAAATGTTCTATAGAACTCTCTTTACCTCAAAAGATAATGAGGCCTCGAAAGAGGCTCGACACAAATGTAGTACCATCATCCCTAAAAGAATCTCCGAAGATAATTCTCTCCTCCTAAAAGCCAGGATCTCTATACAAGAAATTGCCGATGCCATTAAAGCCCTCAAGGATAATAAGGTCCCAAGCCCCGATGGTCTCCCTGCGGAGTTCTACAAAGCCAATCTTGAATGGGTCATGCATGACCTCTATGACATATACAATGAAGCTCTTGACAATGGCACCCTGGGGGAATTCATAAATAAAGGTATTGTTAAACTCATCCCTAAAGAAGGAGACAAAGTGCTTATTAAGAATTGGAGGCCAATCACCCTCCTCAATGTCTCCTATAAAATCCTTGCCAAAGCCTTAGCTACCCGCCTTGAAAAGTTTCTTCCAAAATTGATTCGCTCTACCCAAACTGGATTCATTAAAGGTAGATACATATTGGAAAACCTTGTCACTAGTTGGGAATCCATGGAATGGGCCAGAACCTCTAACTAGGATGCTGCCATGTTCCTTGTGGACTTTGAAAAAGCCTATGACAGAGTCGAGTGGGATTTCATCCTCATGATGCTTTGAGCTTTTGGCTTCCCTAACGAGTTCTGTGACTACATCCAAATTCTCCTCAAAGATGCTTCCGCCATGATTGAAATTAATGGAATCCTATCCCAATCTATTCCTCTCTCTAGATCCATAAGGCAGGGCTGCCCTCTTGCCCCTACTCTATTTGTTATTGCCTCAGATGCCCTCTTTTATCTCCTTAGAGATGATACTCTATCTCCTAGAGTCCATGGCATCATGCTGTTAGATGACTCTAAACTGCTGAATATCCAATTTGCTGATGATACCTCTCTTTTCCTGGAGCTCTCTAAGCAAAACATCGATTCTCTCAACCTAAAAATTGACACCTTTGGTAAAGCATCTGGAGGCAGGATCTCCAGCTCCAAATCTATTTTACTTGGTTGGAAGGATAAACCTCCAGACTGGCTACAGCAAGACGGGTATCTCGGTATCCCCTTCTCTATTTCTCCCTCTCTTCAAGACATGTGGACCTGGGTTAAGGGGAAAATTGATAAGAAGCTCAACAAGTGGGATAATAGGATCCTCTCCCTAGTAGGTAGGATTCAAGTATGTCAAAAAATCCTCTCCTCGTACAGTATCTACTACTCTTTGGTTTGGATGTTCAACAATTATCAAATTTATGAAATTCAAAAGGCTATCAGATGCTTCCTCTGGTCTAATGGTAAGGGCAAAAGAAAGGCCCATGCGGTGAAATGGGCCTGGTGCCACTTAGACAAAAAACTTGGAGGTTTGGGCCATAAGGATCTTAAGTTGCAAGGAATCTCCCTTGCCGCCAAATGGATATTTCATGCACTAGATGGGCAAGAACCTTGGAAGATTCTTATCAGAAACAACATTCAAAACGGATTCCCCAAGGCTGCCAAATCATGGAAAGCCCTCCCACTTAGTGATCTACTTGCTGGAAGTTTCTCAGTGTCTGTCCAAGGCACCTGGGTCTTTAAGTCCATCTTGAAAGCCTGGGACCATGTGCATAGACTTATTTGCAACTCTAGCATTGACTATGATAACACTATACATGGTGAAAGGTCGATATGGTGGAACCTCCACCATAATTCTAAGCCACTGGCCTTAACCCAAGGTTGTTCTACTAGATTTTGGCATAACAAGGGGATCAAGTTTCTTATAGATATCCTGGAAAATGACAACCTCATCACCTGGGAGGAACTTAGTAGTAAATTTAATCTCCCTTCTTCGCATAAGCGGACCTACAATATGATTAGGAATGCATGTAACACCCTCAATCTTCCTAAGAATACTCATGTTGACACCCACAGGTACCTCTCACTCCTTTGGAAGGATGGCTCCCCCCTCCTAAAAATTAAATCCAAAGTTATCTACAACTTGCTTAACCACGACACCTCTGTGATCGACCATGTCAACACCCTATGGAATGTCCATCATAGCCCCACTGCTTGGTATAAAACCTTTTAAAACCTTTGGAAATCCCCCATCCCCCCTAAGATCAAGTGTTTCAGATGGCAACTCTTACTGGATAGATTGCCTATTAGGAATAATGTAACTGCATATGATCATTGTTCTGTCTGCAATAAACCTGAGTCCACTTGGCACATCTTCCTTGACTGCCCTTTTGCTAGGGAGATTTAGTTAATGTTTGGAATATCCATTACTAAGCATGTCTTCACTTATGATATAGTTACTGGTTTCGTCCATAATCTTAAAAAGGATGCTAACTTAATTTGGCAAATTTTGTCTTCTTTTATCCTTTGGTTAATTTGGAAACTCAGAAATGAGGAGAAGTTCCAAGGTAATGCTAGGGAACTTACTGATTTTTTTAAAAAACTCACACACTATAAAATTGTTGTGCAGGTTTGCTTCCTGGTGAATGTTGAATGAAACAAACTCCTGCGGTTCCTCAAAGAAGGCCGAGCCACCATGTTTATATATGAGATGCAAGATGGGTATGAATGGGCAAGGATCGCAGAAAATCAAACCACCTTTGAGAGTGCAGTTAAGAAACTGATTAAAGAACTTCAAGATACCAGAGCTCCCCCCTTCAACAAGGTTGACATGTGCATACAAATCATGGAAAGGAAGAAGGTTGTCTGGATGGAAGGACCATAGGGGTGGACCACATGGTTCGAAGACCATGATGAAATCCTCCTCTAGTTCCTTATGGCAGCAAGTACAACTTTATTTTGGAGTTTTCTTTTAGTGCATTGTATATGACACTCGTCTAGTTCTTTTTGGTTTCACTGTTGAGGGTCTGCCTCCGCTGAACTCATCTGTATAACCATAATTTTGGTCTCTCGATTTATAATATAAAAAAAAATCAACATTTTCTTTTTAATCATTTTAATATATACAATAGAATTTAATAATACTTAATAGTTAATTTAAATATTTTTTATTTAGTTATTTTAAAATGCCTATTTTCACATTATTATTTATATTATATAATTTTATAATTAATAATTATTTTATTAAGTTCAATTATAATTGATATTACATAAATATAAATAAAATAATATATAATCTTAAATTAATAATTAATAAAAAAAAATTGATCGGTAAGAGGCTGAAGCCAAGAATTTTATTAATCATTTTTGAAATTTTACATTACTCCACTCATGCGGGTGCTGGTAGGAAAGAGTGGAGGTGAGAATATAAAAGGCCGAAGCCAATAAGGTGTACATACCCTACCCCCTTGTGGGATTTGAACTTGTGACCTCTCTTTCAAGAGCACAAGTTCTCCACCACTAGGCCAACTTAGGTTGTACAATTAATAATTAAGCTTTCAATTAATTTTATTATTATTAATATTATTATTATATAGATTTTATAATTAAATTAAAATTTTATTCATAAGAAAAATGTATATTTTCACTCTAATGTTTATATTATATTATAATTATTAATATTATTTTATTGAATTGAAAGTTATAGTTAATATTACAACAATGCAATTAAAATAATCTAATTTTAAAATAACAATAATTCAAAATTTATATTTTTTGATAAATTGCTACCATAGTGGTAGCTCCCTTCTATTACTTAAAAAAAGAAGGTAACATATTTATTAATAGACAATATGCATCAAAACTCAAATAGCTTCAATGATAAGCTGAAGCCATTCGATCTATTTCAAGGATAAAGCTTCATCATTGAAGCGTACAAGATAGGCATATGTATCCATTCTGCTATCTTCAATTGCCTCGACTTCAACAATCTCCTTTAGTTGTTCACTCTCCTTTCAAGCTTTGACATAGATGGCATCACCAATAAGCCCTGATTTAGGTTCCAACAAAATGTCTTTCACCACACCTAGAGCCATGGTTTTTAACTACATATGCACCAATCGTTTGATGGCATTCTATGTGTATTTTTGGTTCCCTGTCATGTGAACTATGTTGTAGACATACTTCTCCAAGATCTTAGCATGTGAATGTGCACCCTCAATAGATTCTTCTCCCTAATAATGGCTCTGATAACATCTTCTTCAATGTCTCCCATGAAAGAAAAAACCTAATTTAAGTGATCATTGACCAACTTTTGCTTGTAGCTACACCTGCAGTCTGGGAGGAAGATTAGATCTTGTTTCCTCTTCAAGCTTGCCATTATACACATAGTTCCACAATCCACACTCAAAGTCAATCCCTAGCATCGATTTAACTTGTTAGTCCTATGAAAGCATGAATAGCAGTGGATTCAAATTGACCTTGATTGATTGTGTCGCCTCCTTGTCAAATAGGACGTTGCCCAAATTCAAAACTATGCAATGGAGGCATCCTCTTTCCTTATCCGAATATTGGTTACTTGTCATCCCTTTGGTATTCTTTGGTTGATTCCATGGTTTGAGAGAAAATTTGCTTTTCTATTTGCTTAATGATAAATATGTGTGATCAAATATTCTCTAGCCTCTCTTAATAAATTACAAATTCCTACATTTGCGATTTCCAACTTAGTGCAAATTTTGTCATCACTATTATCATTACTAGAAAAGAAAAAAACTACTCATCGCTAGTAACACTTGTTTTTATTGAATTTGTAAATATTGTTTGAATGCATTTGTTGACCATACTTAAACCAATGCCTTGTAGCCTTCACTACTCCCATGTGGTGGAGTTTGGGTTGGCATGCTTTTCAAATAACCCTAAAGAGTTATCTCTTTATCGTGGATGACGCAGATCTATTAAAATACCTTTCCAATAGTCGGCTTTTGAATGAAGTGTTTCGTCGAAATAAGAGTGCTACGCAATGACGTCAAGGTGACGACGGACCATTACAACTAAATTGTAGGGAAAAAGTAAAGTAGTGTTTTTTTCTTGATTGTCCAATGCTTTATTCTCTAAAATTCAGTAAGACAAAACCACGTTCCTTTATCGGGTTCGGATTGCCCTTTTCATTTAGAGCTAAGATGAAGGATAGTCGAAACAAAAAAATTACAATAATGGTAGCGTTTGTGTGTTTATCATTGCCTAAATTTGAGTAGGATTGTTATGAGCTTAGGCTGGCTTTACCAGCTTGCAGACGCAAAACGACGTCATCGAAAAGTTTCAAACACATGGACAAGCAGGATTGAAGTTGACCACTATTGTATAGACAAACTAGACAGTAAATCACGAAAGGTATCGCATGGCTGTTATTGTTCTTGACACGGGATATGCCTGGCGGTCGATTCATCCTACCCTATTTCATTCGACTTCCTATGTCCAGAAGCCTATTAATGCCCATCAAATCATAATCATACTTTAGTTATCTAACCTCTTCAAAGATATATTTCAAAATATTTCTTATGAATAGGCTAACCATTAACTAAGGTAAAGACAGTTTCAGAGCATTCTTCTCACTTGATTAAATCTAGAGGGGCCAATGCACTGTGGAATTCATTTGTTAGAATTTCTAGTTCATTAACTAGGATACCAAATACAATCACAATGTCTTATTTGCAAGCATCTCTCGAATTCAAATACAATGCATATTGCTGTCAAAAACTTATGTTATAAATTTTTATCTCAAATTATATATCACAAAATGGAAACTAACTTACCTAAAAAAATTCATCATTTTTATGGGGAAATTCTTTACAATCAGGATAAAAATGATGGCATAAACACCTTGATATATCCTCAATAGTGTAATATTTAAGACATCGTAAGTAACCAGGGAGCAACAAGGTGTATCTCTTCCATCATGAAGAGGATGACTTTTTTTATTTTTATGTATAATTTTTTAGACATCATAAATAACAAGGGGTCCAACAAGGTGTATCCCATCCCATCAATTATGAAGAGGATGAAAAATTGTATTGATTATCTCATAGCATGTAATAAAGGTAAATTTGATTTTTAATGCTCGAGGATGATTTTTGTACGAATCTTATAAAGACAATACAAATATATTAAAATTTATTTGGTGCAATTTTGAAAGTGGACATTCAAAATAAGTGAATGATATAAAAGGTATTGTACATCACGAAAATAAGATACAAAGATTTGTATCATATGAGAATAGTTATTTGAACACACAAATGAAGTGATGAGTAATTCTTGTGTACACTTCAATATTGAAGGAAAATTTTTAAAATGGAAACATTTGGTTCAATAATTTATACAACACTCATAAATATAAATTGTAGAATAAAAATGTAAAATTCAAGAGCTATTTTTAGTACTTGTCTAGAAATAATTTTGTTGATTAATTATTTATCTCTTAATTCTAAAAAAGTAAGGAAAATTAAAAAATTAAATGGAACCTATGGAAAACATTTTTCAAAATAAAATGGATTTTGTAGCTTATTTGGCATCATTAAAAATTACTATGTTCATGGTTACATAAGCTTTCCCCTAGATTCCAAATGGAAATATGTTAAGGACAATCCAATGAGTAATTAAGGTTTGGTCAACTATATGTAATTCTAAATCCTATAGTATACCAAAACACTTTAAAAATTTAATTTTATTGAAAGAATTGATTTTTTTGTGATTATATTTTAATTACGCAACCTCTTCATAGATGTAGTTCTAAAACTCTCTTTATAGTAGAAATATTCATAATAATTATAGATCCAACCATCATCTTAAGTACTCTATCTAAAAGTAATATGTCAAAAATTGATAAGAGAGTCGTAAAGCATTCTTCTCTACATGATAAATCCAAAGAAAGGATATGTGACATAGAATTTTATGTTTTACAGTTTCTAGTCCATTAATTAGCATTAAAAAAATCATTTTATAAAAACATTATTTTGACTAGAATACAATACAAATTATAGTAAAAATATCTATGTTTAAAGAAAATTATAACAAAGTGGATATCAAAAAAGAGGACAACTCACCTCCCAAGAAAACATAAGTTCTATGGGATAAATATTTATAAACTGGGATGAAAATAAGGGAAGATTATATTCAATTATGACCAACAATATAATATTTGAGACCATATAACCACAACAAGACCCACATGGTTTATCTCATCCACTATGTAGAGAATATTGATATATAGTGATTAGTTAATAACATTGAGTAGAGATCAATTTAATTTTTCATGTGTTGGGTATAATTGTTAGTGAAAATAAGATAGTGGTAAAACAAATTCATAAAAAATATTTAAGAAAATTTAAAAAAATAAAATACTAAAGAGAAGAATCAAATGAAAAGCATTATAAGTCACAAGGATAAGACATTGAATAACAATGCTTATAAACTAGTAAAAGAGAAGCTCATCACAAATTATATTTATGAGCATTCTTTAAATGATCAAATTTATTTTGGTTAAGCATGGATATTCATATCTTTATACTCACCATTGATTGTTAATATGCTTAATTCTCATATCGGATTATTTTGTAATAGCGCATCTCAATGACAAACACAAATTAAGATATAGATATTCTTATTTTAGGAAGGTAGTATATATAGGTTCATAAACCATATGACTAATTTCTTGACCTTATGTTCGCCTACATCAAGTATATACAACATTTTTTCAGAATCAACATCTATATCTCATACACATGATTTGTTTGACATAATGTTGTCAAATGCTTATCAAAATAATAGAAAGAATTGATATTTAATTATGAAGTCAAACCGATTAGAGTTTGTAACATACTTTAATGAGCTATAAAAGTATGCTTAGTTATTTCAAAAAATATGTTTATCTTAATCTCTTATATATAATTTTAATTTTCTTTGTAAGGTCTAATGCAAGGGAATTTAGAAGTTATGTGGAGTTCAATTTTTATTAATGATTGTAATGTGATAAATATGTAAGGGTTTATTACTTTTTTCAAATATGCACGTTTTATTATATAGGGAATAATTTAAGATTTTAAGTTTTTTTGTGAACATATGAAAATATCTTTATAAAAAAAAATAAAAAATTCAGTAATTTTATTTGAGATTTTATTTCATTCTTATTACTAATTTAAAATATTTTCTTTGTTTATTTCATATTTTATTTGTAAGGAAAGAATCAAATTTTATGTTTATTTTTTAAGAAATATGAGGAATGGTTTGACTAACATTGTGTCTTTTTTTATTTCTCATAAATTTTTATATAATTATCATCTTTATTATGAAAATATATTTCTTCATCCTTTCTCTTTGTGTTTTGTGAAAGCTTGATAAACAAACAAAAAAAAAATTATATTTTCCTTTATATTTTTACCTACAATGAAATGAAAGGAGCTGAGAATATGCTTATAATAGGCACTCTACTATTCAATGGTTGAATAGGAAAAATTGAAGATCTAATGGAATATTTTAAATATGCATTGACCATTAGACAAGAATAACATTGGATGATTGGTGTATCATAAGAACCCTCAAAATTGACAACCTTTTGAGCATGTAGAAGGTAACTTAGTATTCTTATCGTCATTTTACGGTACAAATAATGTTTTGACACATGGAAGGAGAATAGGTTTAGCACAAGGTGACATGGATACTTGTAAAAAATGGTGAAACCAGATTCAAAAGCATTACTACCAATCCCTTTGTAATGCACATGTAACAAGATCAAAAGATTGTAGCATAAATGATGCCTCATTATATTGAAAATCGTCTATAATATTTAATAGTGTAAAAAACATTAGATTTGAAGCATATTAATGATGGAAACTTTCCTAGACAAATGAAAGTGTTGTAGATGCAAGATATAAATGATGAAATTGAACAATACAACCTTAGATATATGGACTTAAAAGAAGTAACGGACAATCTTTAAAAATAGCAAAAATTAATATGACATTTGACCAATCAATAGCAATTGAATATAACTTCAAAATACTTTACTCATAAAAAAATGAATCCATACAAAATAAAGAGGTTAAACCTCAATAATTCTTTCTCAAATAAAATCAAATATATATTAATAAAATAATATTTATAATATTTTAATAGTAATTATATTTAATAAAATATAAATATAATACTAGTTATATTATAATTACATAAACTTATGTACAATATTATTAAATATGGTATCTTCAACACTACAAGTTTCGTGCACACATAATGAAGCATATAGATGAACTTTCATATCCTATACACATTGTAAGGTGCTGCTGTCTCAGGGAGACCAGTATGCTTCTAGGGGGGTGCACTTACAATAATGGTTCCCACTTTTTTGCCACTTTTGACACTGAGATGAACATTTTTAAAATAATCTTCAACTTCTAAGAACTATAACTCTTAAACTATTAAGAATTTGAAGATATGTAAAATAGTGATTTGTAGCATTTTGTCTGTAGATTCTATATATATTTTTTTCAATTTTTTTTTAAGGATATTTTTTTAATTTTTCCATCTCCCTCAAAAAGTAGTTTTTTATAGCAAACTACAATTTTTAAGAGTGATGTGCCTCTTGAAATGCATAGCTTTTTTTTTTTTTTTCTGTAAATGATAAAAACTCAATTCTTTCGAATTCTAGTTTGTAACATCAATATCCAGGGCTTGTAGTTTGTTTGATAGTGATATGTTGAATATTTTTCATTTTATTAAGTTTTGAAGTTCGACGAGTCATAATTCTGACATAGGTTTGAGTTTGAACACATAAGTTGTTATATATATATATCAAAATTTTTATTTTTTATTTTTTAGAAAGAAGACATCAATACCTGGGGCATAGATATTTTTCAATTTTTTTTTGAATTAGTTTCCTATTTTTTCCAATGCGTTGAACAGAGAAGTTCATGTTCGGTGAAAAACCTATGTTTGGTAAAATTAAAAAAACAAGTTCATAATAAACTCAAGATGTAATAAAATTATAGTCATTGGAAAGATTGCTTCACAGACTACCATACTACATTTTGGGTTGTCAAGATCATTCCATTTGAGCCTTCAACCAAAGGTTTGAAGGCCAAAAGTTTGCAGAAAAATGTTGAAAGCTTCAGAGAAGTGTAAAAAAGGGGGTTTGAATGAAGGGGGGTTCGAGCGAACCCCCCAATATAAATAAAAAATGACAAAAAAAAGCATTAAAGGTGCTTTTCTTGAAAAAGGGGGTTCAAGCGAAGTGGGGGGCTCGCTCGAACCCCAAAGGGTACTTCATTCGAACACCCCGACTTCGCTCGAACCCCCTCCAAATTTTTTTTCCTTCCGTCTCATTTTTCCTTTGTGGGTGAAAGTAGGAACCATTATTGTGAACTTACCCAGGGTTGTAAGTCCCTTGTTATTCTCAGCAGGTGGAAGTTGTGGTGACGGACATATGGATATGGCCAAGCTACAGATGTGTGAGAACTGGACGAAAAACTTATATAGGGGGAAGCAGAGTACCCCGACCGTTCGCGAGAGAACGTATCTACATTGTGCTTTACTTTCCCACAGGTGAAGGTTCATGGTGGAGAAATCCAAAAATGACCAAAATAGCATTCTAGCGAGCAAAGGTGTTTAGAGCGATTGCAGAGCAGAGGGGAAGTAGGAGCAGTAGCAGAGTAGCAGAGTAACTTGGAGTCATCGTTTAGGGAGGGGGCCTGGGTCTTGTACTGGGTAAGTCATCGCGGGCTCACGAGAGAGTCAATGGTGCACCAGGTTGAGTTCCAAAGGAGATAGGGTCTTTGTGGATCAGGAGTTTACGTGAGAAGCTACAGCCAGGGGCGAGGTGTAGTGGTGTTTGTACTGATGTTTCAAGAGTGGACGTTGATCCAGGGGCAAGAACTTGTAATCGGGTGCTGGGGAAGTACTCGGGGTAGTGACTAACGACATAGTTGGAATTGTTTGTAGACTAGGCCAAGGGCCATTCTTCAGATCAATAAAGTTATCTTATTGCCCCAACATTATGTTATTGTGTAAGGATTTCGCTGTGCAAGTTTGTACGTATTGTGCAAGTGTGTGTGTGCAGGTTCTGGAGCTTGGGAGTGCTTCCAGGTGTAGTCCGAGTTCTTGGAAGTGCTTGGATCTCACAGACAAGTACCTAAAAGATTGTCAGTGCCGCATGGGAAAACCTAGCCCTGTGATAGTTGGTATCAGAGCACAAGGTTTTGATACCCCAAGCTAGCACACTAAAAGGGAGTTCAGTTTACAGCAGTCATGTCGAAGTCAAGAGCGGGGGATTCTGACAGGGAGTTAGAGGGGGAGTAGGGCTCGCCCCATATTCATGTCACTGAGAGGTCCAAGACAAAGGAGCGACTTCTTGGAGTGAGAAACCATTTGGAGGCTTTGGAAGAGATGGAGTTGTTGACGCGCGCGAAGGCCACCGAGGTAAGACTGGACGTTGTTGAAGATGAGATCAAGGATCTCCAGGTCCTGTATGGACATGAACAGTAAGAATGAGTTAGACTCAAAGACGAGTTGAAGAAGGCTCTTCGGGAGATCGAGTTTGTCAAGAGTTGTGTTTCTCAAGCACGGATTACCAGGGGTGCAAGAGTGACACCACCTGAAAAGTATGAGGGTGATCGAGATGACAAGATCATGGAGAATTTCTTCTTTGACATGGGTAGGTACCTGAAATCCATGAGGGGATTGATGGATGAAGAAAAGGTGGAGACGGCCATAGGATTCCTCACTGGAGCAGCAAAGCTTTGGTGGAGGACCAGACTTCAGGACATGGAGGCTGGTAGGTCGGTAGTCAAGGTAGACACATGGGATGAGTTGCGGGATGCACTCAAGGAGCAGTTCAAGCCAGAGAATGTAGGTTGGACCTCCTTCAAACAGCTTTCAGACCTGAAGCAAATAGGGAAGATCCAAGATTATATCAAAGCTTTCCAGGTCCTTATGTTGGAATTTCCAAATATGGATCAAGATTTCAAGTTGTACCACTTCTTGAAGGGTTTGGCACCGTGGGCTCAGAACGAGCTACAGAAGCTGAAGGTTCCAAATGTCGAGGAGGCCATTTTAGTCACGGATTGACTGGTTGACTACAAAGATTTGCAAGATCCTATCTGCTGAAGAAAGACAAGAAGCAGTTCCAACCCAAGGATGATGGAAAGTCTAAGGGAAAGGGGGACTCTTCTAGCAGCAAATAGAGCGGGACAGGGAAGTCCTCATCTGGTAAAGGTTCCAGCAAAGGTTCAAGAGACGCCGAGTCAAAGACTAACAAGAGAGGGCATGGGTGTTTCATCTGTGGAGGCTCAGATCATTGGGCGAGAGAATGTCCGCATCGGCAGAGGTTGAACTCTACATAGATGTCAGCAGAACAGGATGGTCAGATTGCAATGATGGGTGTGATCCAGCGTTTGGGTGCAGTCAATGCCACCGAGCAGCCTAGGGCAATGGCAGCTGAACCTGAGAACTATAATAAGTTGTGTTACGTGGAGGCCCAGTTGAGTGGGAAGTACACAATGGCTATGGTGGATATAGGAGCTACTCACAACTTTATCTCAGCCAAGAGAGCTAGAGATCTGGGGTTGAAGGTGCAAGCGGATGCATGCTCTTTCAAGGTGGTGAATTCCCCGTTCAAAAAGATACATGGTATTGTCCGGGACATACCACTAAAAGTCGGCTCGTGGCAGGGTCGCATGGATCTGACAGTGATCGAAATGGATGATTTTGAGTTGATTTTGGGTCAAGAGTTTTTGAAGATCAACAAGGTTGCGGTGATACCTCACCTAGATTCATTGGTATTTTTAGATCCGAAGCAGACATGCTTGGTGAAGATGACAAAGAGGCGACAGTCTGGGAAGGCTCCAATGATTTCAGCATTGGGAATGAAAAAGGCGGCCAAGAAGCATGGTAAGGAACCGATGTTTTTGGCAGCGCTACTTGGAGGTTGGGATGAACTTGAAGATGTGCAGGAGACACCCATTCCACCTGAAGTAGAGGAAGTTATTTTGGAGTTTGAGGACACTATGCCAGTCAAGCTACCCGCTCAACTCCCAGAGAGGAGAACTGTAGATCACAAGATTGAATTGGTACGAGGGGCGAAGCCACCAGCATAGGCTCCGTATAGGTTATCTTGTCCCGAGATGGTAGAACTGAAGAGGCAGTTGGAGGAGCTTCTTGAGGCAGGTTACATCAAGCCATCCTGTTCTCCATATGGGGCACCCGTGTTGTTCCAGAAGAAGAAAGATGGAACATTGAGGTTATGTATCGACTTCAGGGCCCTGAACAAGTTGACCATCAAAAATAAGTATCCCCTTCCTCTTATTGCTGATTGTTTTGACCGATTGTCTGGGGCAAAGGTCTTTAGTAAGCTCGATCTTAAGCAGGGCTACTATCAAGTGAGGATTGCAGCGGGAGACGAGGAGAAGGTTGCATGTGTGACTAGGTATGGGTCATAGGAGTTCATGGTGATGCCATTTGGGCTATGCAATGCACCCGCAACATTTTGTACACTCATGAATGATGTGTTCCGACCTCTGTTGGATAAGTTTGTGGTGGTGTATCTAGACGATATACTAGTCTACAGTAAGAACATGGAGGAGCACAAGCAACACTTGGCAGAAGTATTTCAGTTGCTCCAGGAGAATAAGCTTTTTGTCAAGAAGGAGAAATGTGCGTTTTCTTAGGAAGAGGTGCACTTCTTAGGGCATATCATTGGAAAAGGTTTCATTCGTCCAGATCCAGAGAAATTAAGAGCAATTCGGGATTGGGAACCCTTGCAGAATATTCATGAAGTGAGGTCATTTCTTGGTTTGGCGAATTACTACAGGAGGTTTGTTGAAGGGTTTTCTAGATGTGTTGCACCCTTAACAGAACTTCTAAAGAAGGACCGGAAGTGGAAGTGGTCAGAAAAGTGTTAGACGGCCTTTGAGACACTCAAGGAGAGACTCACATCGGCACCAGTGTTGGCATTGCCTGATTTCACAAGGCCATTCGAGGTTCAAAGTGATGCTTCAGACTTTGCAGTCAGAGGGGTGTTGATGTAGGATGGACATCCAGTGGCTTACAAGTCAAGAAAGTTGCAGGATAGGGAGAGGAATTACCCTGCCCATGAGAAGGAGATGACCGGGATCATTCATTGTCTTTGAACTTGGAGGCACTATCTCTTGGGAACATGGTTTGTGGCGAAGACAGACAATGTTTCCTTAGCAGAGTTTGATTTTGAGATTCTCTGCAACCCAGGTGGCAAGAGTTCTTAGCAGAGTTTGATTTTGAGATTCTCTACAACCTAGGAAAGAAGAATATTGTAGTGGATGCTCTAAGCAGGAAGGGACAGTTAGCTACTATTGAAGGGGACCAGGAGGCACGACCTAGGGCTAGCCAAGTGGAACTATCTAGCGAGGTGTTGGAGTCTATCAAGGAGGGATATCTGATGGATCTTCAGGCGGCGGAGCTGTACAAACAGGCTAAGGAGGGTAGGACTCGGAAGTTCAGCATCAAGGATGGGTTGTTGTTGTTCACCTAGGATCGAGTTTACCTTCCGAAGTGGAAGAATGTGAGGAGGGAAGTTCTCAATGAATGTCATGATAGTCTGTGGGCAGGCCATCTAGGATAGAAGAGAACCCTCTCATTGGTTGAGAGAGGCTTCTACTGGCAGAACATGAGGAAAGATGTGGACGAGTATGTCAGGAGTTGTCTCATATGTCAACAAGATAAGGCGGTGACTAAATCTCCAGGAGGTTTGTTGCAGCCCTTACCTGTACCAGTAAGACCATGGGCGAGTGTGAGTATGGATTTCATCACAGGGTTACCAGAAGTGGACGGGTACAGTAGTATCATGGTCATGGTTGACAGGTTCTCGAAGTATGCTATTTTTGTACCATGCAAGGCATCATGCAGAGCCGAGGACGTTGCCGACTACTTTTTTAGGAATGTTGTGAAGTATTGGGGTGTTCCGTTGAGTATCATTAGTGATAGGGATGCCCGCTTTACCAGCAATTTCTAGAAGGAGATGTTCAAGCTAATAGGGACAAAGTTGCTCATGTCGATGAGTCATCACCCAAAGACAGATGGATAGACCAAAAGGATTAATGGGGTCCTAGAGGACTATCTGAGGCACTTTGTTTGGTCGAACCAATCCAACTGGCCAAAGTTGTTGGACCCAACACAGTTTAGCTACAACATGCAGAAGAGTGCACCGAGTTAGTATTCACCTTTTGAATTGGCTACAAGTCAATAGCCACTGACTCCTCATACTGTTTTGAGTGGATATGTTGGGGACTATCCGGATGCAAAAGATAGGTTGAAGGAGTGGCAAGATCGAGTGGATCATGTGAGGCATAACTTGGTCAAGGCCGTAGAAAGAATGAAGCATTATGCAGACTCAGGGAGGAGCAATGTGGAGTTCAAAGTTGGTGACAAGGTCTTTCTGAGGATGGACCCAGTTCAGTTTAAGACACCCAAGGGGTTGAGTGCATCACTTGGTCGCAGATTTGATGGACCATTCACAATCGCAGGGAGGATTGGGAAAGTTGCATACAAGCTGAAGTTACCGATGCATCTTAGAGTCCACAATGTTTTCCATGTCAGCCAACTCCATTCGTATCATCATGATAAAGAGGACAACAGCAGGAACATACCAGCCCGAGGACCAGCATTTGTTAAGGATAGGCCGGGACTAGATGTGGAGGAAGTGATCGCTATAAAGGAGCGAGGATTTGGAAACAGGAAGTGGAAGGAGTTCTTAGTTTATTGGTAGGGCCAGTCCTGAGAAGAGGCGACTTGGGAGAAGGCTGAGAACCTCTGGAAATATGAAGCCAAGGTTTTGGAGTTCTTGGAGAGGAACTCCAACCTCCCCTTCTAAGTGTAAACAAAGTTGCGGACCTCTGCAGCATAAGTCTGGGACTGTGTTGTCAGCGTCGAGGACGTCGCCTATTTTAAGTGGGGGAGGATGTAAGGGGCTGTTGTCTCAGGGAGACCAGTATGCTTCTGGGGTTGTAAGTCCCTTGTTATTCTCAGCAGGTGGAAGTTGTGGTGACGGACATATGGATATGGCCAAGCTACAGATGTGTGAGAACTGGACGAAAAACTTATATAGGGGGAAGCAGAGTACCCCGACCATTCGCGAGAGAACGTATCTACATTGTGCTTTACTTTCCCACAGGCGAAGGTTCATGGTGGAGAAATCCAAGGAGGACCAAAACAGCATTCCAACGAGCAAAGGTGTTCAGAATGATGGAGAGCAGAGGTGAAGTAGGAGCAGCAGCAGAGTAGCAGAGTGAGTTGGAGTCCCCATTTAGGGAGGGGGCTTGGGTCTTGTACTGGGTAAGTCGTCGCGGGCTCACGAGAGAGTCAGTGGTATGCCAGGTTGAGTTCCAAAGGAGACAGGGTATTTGTGGATCAGGAGTTTACGTGAGAAGCTACAGCCAGGGGCGAGGTGCAGTGGTGTTTGTACTGGTGTTTCAAGAGTGGACATTGATCCAGGGGCGGGAACTTGTAATCGGGTGCTGGGGAAGTACTTGGGGTAGTGACCAACGACATAGTTGGAATTGTTTGTAGACCAGGCCAGGGGCCATTCTTCAGATCAATAAACCTATCTTATTGCCCCAACATTGTGTTATTGTGTAAGGATTCCACTGTGCAAGTTTGTACGTGTTGTGCAAGTGTGTGTGTGCAGGTTTTGGAGCTTGGGGGTGCTTCCAGGCATAGTCCGAGTTCTTGGAAGTGCTTGGATCTCACAGACAAGTACCTAAAAGATCGTCGGTGTCGCACGGGAAAACCTAGCCCCGTGACACACATATACTATTTGTTCCGTGTTAAATATATACAAATTAATGCCTCTCGCCTCTGGTTGATTCCGTTGCCGTTTTCTTTTATACTGGTTGTGTAAACTAACATTACTTCTGCAATAGATGTACTTCCTATCCTATATGCATATTAGATTTCTATCGTGCTAAATATATATATAAATTATGCCTCATGCCTCTTGCCTTTAGTCACTTCCGTTCCCGTTTCTTTTATGTCCATGCAAACTCACATTTTTTCTGCAAAGTCCTTTCCTTACCATTCGGCATAATCTGTCTAGTTTTTCTTTCTTGTAGATTGAAATTTTCTGATTTCAAATAGCATGATATTAAACTTATCATTCATCACGTTTTCCTTTATCACGTCACATAAGCGTAGACGATAAACAAAACAAATCTAAACCACGGACAAAGAGGGTTGAAGGTTGACTGCGTAAATGCATGTTGTAGTAGGCTGTAAAGATGGTACCAACTCAGGCCTCTAAATTCTTATCTCCAATACTCTTTGTACGATAAGGAATAAAAGCAAACAAGGAATCGATATCGCGCGGGCTACTTCCGCAACGTTCCGTGATTACCAGTATAATGTATTTTTGGATAAGCCAAGCGATGCATTCTCCTATCCTATTTCATGACTTGCTAAGTGCAGAAGCCTACAAAAGCCCATCAGATCACGAGTCTTTCATCATCATTCTCACACTTGAACAAAGAGCGTTAGTGTAAGAGAGAGCCACAATGAAAATGTCATCTGTAATCCAGTATTCGTGTTTTATGATGGTGGCAATGTTAAACATGTGGTCGTGGTAGGCAGCAGGGCAAGTGGCGGTGAATAAGGGAAGATGGCAACTCTTGGTAGAGAAGGGTGGCGTCTCGGCCATGCACATGACCACCACATACAAAAACACGGTTGTTATGTTCGACCGAACCAACTTTGGCCCTTCACAGCTCCTGCTGGATAATGGGCGGTGCCGTGACAACCCGCAGGACCAGGCCCTGACCCACGACTGCTGGGCTCACTCCATCGAATACAACATAGCCACCAACACCATCAGGCCGCTCATGGTATTCACCGATACCTGGTGCTCGTCTGGAGCGTTCGCAGCCAACGGGACCCTCGTTCAAACGGGCGGGTGGCGCGACGGAGGCATAGATATGCGTTACTTTGTTCCTTGCTCCGACGCCTCCTGTGACTGGGATAATTCTCAGCCTGTTAAGCTTCTTGCCAACCGCTGGTACGCCTCGAACCAGATCCTTCCGGACAACCGCATCATCGTGGTGGGAGGCACGGGTGTGTTTAACTACGAGTTCGTTCCCAGGAGGCCCGGTGAGGGAAAGTACAACCTGCCGTTCCTCATCCAAACCCGAACCAGTACCCAAGTAGAGAACAACCTGTATCCCTTCCTCCATCTCTCCTCCGATGGGAACCTCTTTATCTTCGCCAACAGGGACTCCATTCTCCTCGACTACAAAAACAACGTGGTGTTGAAAACATTCCCCAGAATGCCGGGCGACGGCCCACGGAACTATCCTTCCACGGGCTCTTCCGTCATGCTTCCTCTCTCTGCATCCAATGGCTTTACCAAGGTGGAAATCCTCATCTGCGGTGGTTGCCCAGACAATGGTTTCGCCGCCGCCAAAGCCGGTAATTTCATTCCCGCCCTACGCAGCTGCGGAAGAATGGTCATCACGGACACCAATCCTTCGTGGAGCATGGAAGACATGCCCGGCCCAAGAACCATGTCTGACATGCTCATTCTCCCCAACGGCGAAATTCTGATCATAAACGGAGCGGCCAAAGGTGTGGCCGGCTGGGACATGGCCAACACACCCGTCTTCACGCCCTACCTCTACAGACACAGTCTACCCGCCGGGCAACAGCGTTTCTACGTTCTGGCAGCCACCGGTATCGCAAGAATGTACCACTCCACTGCCAACGTATTGCCCGACGGGAGAGTTATGGTGGGCGGCTCCAACCCACACTTCAATTACATTCTCACGGGAACGCAATTCCCAACGGAGCTCCGTTTGGAAGCGTACAGCCCCTATTACTTGGATAAAACGTATGCCCCCCTTCGCCCTAGGATAACTGCCATGTCTCCGAGATCCAATATTGCCTACGGCGCCACCTTCAGAGTGACGTTTTCAATTTCATCCGGTCTGACGAGTAACAGCAATGTAGTGTTTAGTGTGTACTCTCCACCCTTCACGACTCACACCACATCCATGAGCCAGAGGATGCTCTCGCTTTCCGCTTCTAGTCCGGTCCTCGTTCCTAAGTCCACCAATGTTTATTCTTCGACTGTACAAGCTCCCCCATCGGCTGTGGCTGCCCCTCCCGGATATTACATGCTGTTCGTTGTTAATGGCGGTGTTCCCAGCAAAGCTCGATGGGTTCATTTCTCCTAGTCCCCCCCTAGTCATCCCATAAATGTTTTCTCCTAATAAGGAATTTAATATCTTCCAATCCATATGCTTCTCTCGCATCTTTCGTTCTATGACAACCCTGCAATTTGTCACTGTAAAATAAATTGTTCAAAAATAACATGGCATGCAATTTGTCAACTTTGTGTAATGCTGTTGAAGATCTCGAAATCAAAACCAAAGCAAAACTACTTTTATTCAAACATCTTTTAACTACATATTTGAGCATTCATCTAGTATAAGGGCTCACAGCTTTTAGAAAGTGAATAATGATTCTAAAATTAATGCTTATGTCTAAATGAGGTGTAATGATTATGTCGATTGTAATTTATATAATTATAAATTTGACATAAGACATATAATTGAATTTATATAAACTTTATCAAAATTATATTACAATTGATCATAAAAGGTTTTCTTTATGTGGAAGTCCTAATGCTTCTCTTAGCTTGGGAGTATGGTGAGAGATCTTATTACCTTATGACCCATTAAAGTTGGGTGGAGATCTTTTCTCCCCTTTGACTATTATGAAGAAGGATAAAGCTCTTTCTTCATTGGCTAAATTGTCTAGAAGAGATTCAAATTTTAGTTGTGAGATCATCTTTATTTTTTTTTCCCTAATTAAATGGTCTTAAAATCATATGTAAACAAAGCCTTTACTTCTATTGTGTCTACTATCGAATCTAATGTGATATGTTCAACGGATAAAATATATAAGATGCTTGTAGTTATTAACAAATTTTAGAATTAAAGTATCACTCATATATGCTAAATGAAAAACATGTGTTGCATAAAAAAAATATTCTAAAAAAAAAAGAGGTCATAAAGATACACAAATTAAAAAAAAATCATTATGGAGACTAAATGAACCTCTATCTTGAAATTGTAATTTAATCATGTTCATATGAAACTTAATACTACTAGAAATTATTAAGATTTTACAAAAAATAATTTACCTATTCAATCAAAGAGACATATGTCCTTACCATAACCCAAATTTAGATATGGGAGGATCTAGAAGTCAAGTAATAAAATTCTATTCAAAAATAAAAGAAGAAGAAGAAGAAGAATCACTAAATATTTATTTTGATTAATTCAAAAGCGGATGAGGCATGTACCATCACGTATTCCTTGAAAAGCACCACCTAAGGCACATGAGAATTGCACACCTAGCTAAAGACAAAATAACAAAAAGTAGCAAGGAACCACCAAGTACTAGACCAAGACTAGGAACAAAATCATAAAACAAAAACCACTATAAAATTAGCCAACCACCAAAGACACGAAGAGATGGTCTACTAAGCAAAGGCATTGCTCTCTTGCCAATCTTTACACAGTCCTAAAACTTTATTAGAGAAAGAGATATTTTTGTTAGATTCCTTAGCAGAGTTCGGAGTACCAAAATCCAAAGTATCATTAACCATGGAGGTAGTGGGCTCTACCAAAGCAGAGGGACATAGAGCATGCCTCTTATGCTTAGCTTTCCTTTGATTTATTTCCTTCTAAATAGCCTGTAGGGAAGTCAAATTCTTCAAGACCTATTTCCTTCTAAATAGCCTGTAGGGAAGTCAAATTCTTCAAGACCATCTCTTGGCTTCTCTTTGACATATCCTCAACTTTTCTCTTAAGGATCTCCTGGCTTTCCTTCAACTCCATAACAAGCTTCTTCTTATTTCTTTGATCCACCTTCTCACTAAGGCATTTCAACATTCCTTCAAAATTATCCCAAATTACCAACCATATTGCTTGAAGCTCCATAGACTTGTTCATCTTTCTCCTCCATAACCCAGTTATCCACCCTACCACTCGCCTCAACCACAACCTCTAGTCTATTGATCTTCCTGATAGCCATGTTAAAATATGATAAAATTCATTTAATTACCAGGTCATATTGCTTAACATTTTCCTCCAAATTTAAAACCTTTGAATTCTAAATTAAGAGGGTCAGTCTTGGTGTCAGGAATCTCCTAACTATGGCGAATGTGGCCAACCTCCTTAGACACTGTAGGGGATCAATCTTATTTTGAATCATGAGAGGACTTAGAATCCTCATACACCTCCTATTTATCTAGCTCTAGCACCTTCACATCCTTGGGGGACGAATTAGGAGAGGTCTTATGTTTGGGTTCTCTTAAAGGACTTAAGTGGTTATGGATAATTTCTGGTTTAGAAGAGGAGCCAGCAATGGGGTTTGGTTTCACCATGGGGGGCCCAAAAACCTAAATCATAAGATTTTAGCTTGGTTGGGGGGCAGAAGGACTTAATGGGGACCCACTGGGAGGGGTTAAAGAAAAATAAAAGTTATAAAGTATAAGAATTAACCCTTGATGGAGGGGAAGCGAATTATAAGACTTATCTTTTGTAACAGATTGAGAAAGTGAAGAGAAAACCAAGTAAGAATTTGAATGCTATACCTGAGGTGGTTTAACATTGGGAAAAGCTGGGTATGAAATATTTTGTAAAACCCATCCAAAGTGAATAATTTCATCAACAATAGCATAGGGTAAGTGCAAGAAGTTGAGTCCACTTAGTGTGGAAGTTTTAAACTTGGAAAAAAATTGCAAATCGCAAGGTCCTGAGCCAAAATTTAAAACGAGATCCCGTTTCACGTCAAGATCCCGAGTCTAAGTCTAAGAAATGGGATCTCGTTTTGAAAAGAAAATGAAATCCCATTTCAAAAAATAAAATGAGATCCCGTTTTCTGTTTTTTTTTTAATTTATTAAAAATAAGCTATATATACATGAAATATAACATTTAAGTATAAGTCATTATACTATAAGTTATATTTTATGTATATATTGGCAAGATGTTTGAGAGTGGTTTCAGATCTCTAGGAGTCATAATGCAAATTCTAGATTTTAGAAGATCTTATAAATTTTCAGACAGTCAAATTTTAGTAGTCAGTAGTTCAACATTTTCTAGCTCTCTTTATCTCAACCTCTTTATCTTGATCTCTAGACTCATCTCTCTTCATATCTATATTGGCAAGATGTTTGAGAACTTAATTTCAAATCTAGAGTTATAATGCAAATTCTAGATTTTAGAAGATCTTATAAATTTTTTAGACTTAGTCAAATTTCAGTAATCAGTAGGCTCCTATCAACATTTTCTAGCTCTCCTTATCTTCCTTGAGCTCTAGAATCATCTCTCTCCATAGAAATTTTCCTCTATCCCCTCTTTACCTCTATATCTCACTCTTTTTCTCTCTATCCCAAAATCTAGACCTATCTCTCTATCTCTCTCTCACATCCCTAACTCTCTACTCTATGTCTCCTCTCTCTCTACACACCTCCCTACCTACCTCTATTTCTATATATATATATATAATTTTCTCTCTCTCTCTCCCTCTCTCTCTCTCTCTCCCTCTCTCTCTCTCTCTCTCTCTCTCTCTCTCTCTCTCTCTCTCTCTCTCTCTCTCTCTCTCTCTCTCTCTCTCTCTCTCTCCACCCCTACATCATTCCCTCTCTACTTTTATCTCCCTTATATCCCCTTTCTACCTCTCTATCTCACTCTAGAGAGGTAGAGATATAGGTGGGGAGGGAGAGAGATGTAGGTTGAGAAAAGGTAATAGAGAGAGAGTGGCGTGAGAGTGAGATTGATAAAATTGGTAAGGGAAGGTTTGACATATAGAAGAAAAGATAGAAATAGAGGTCTTGTAGGGAATGGGATATAAATAGATAAAGAGAGAGAGGAAGAGGGGAGATAGTGATAATTTGAGAGGGATAAAATAGATAGAGAGAGGTGGAGACGGAAGGAGAGAGATAGAGATAGGTGATATATACAAAAGTGGAGGGGAGACTTTGAGTGAGGGAGAGAAGGAGAGGTATTTAAAGAGAGGTCGGGTAGAGAGAGAGAAGAGAGAGAGAGAGAGAGAGAGAGAGTATGGAGATGGAAGGAGGGAGGGAGAGAGATAAAGGGGGAGAGAGAGGTGAGGTAAATAGTAAAATTGAGTGAAGGAGGTAGAGAATTAGGGGAGATAAAAGTAGATAGGGATGGAAAGAGAGGTAGGTAGAGAGAGGGAAAGGGGAGATAAAAAGAGAAAGAGGGAAGATAGATAACCATATCTAGAGAGAAGAGATAAATACATAATGGGAGAGGGGAGATAGATAGCATAGATAGATGGGTGTGTGATACAGGGGTGGAGTAAAGAATACCTCTCCTTCCCTCCCTCTCTTTGAATACCTCTCCTTCTCTCCCTCACTCCAACTCTCACCTCGACTTTTGTATATCTCATCTATCTCTATCTCCTTCCCTCTCCACCTCTCTTTATCTATTTCCCCCCTCTAAACTTATCACTATCCCCCTCTTCCTCTCTCTCTTCCTCTCTCTCTATTTATACATCCCACCTTCCTTCCCTCCACCTCTCTACTTACCCCTTAGGAAACCATATGGCCCCTTTTAACATCCTAGTACACAACATGAGCCCTTAGAACACCATAAGACGTCTTAGGACACCATATGACTCCTTAGGACAATATGATCTCCTAAAGGATCATATGGTGTTCTAGCCATGTGTGGCCCCTTAGGACCTCATATGACCCTTCATGACACCATATGATCATTTTTAACATCTTGGTGTGTACGACATCACCACTTAGGACAATATGATGTCCTAATGGGTCATATGGTGTCTTAGGGGTTCATATGGTGTTCTAACACATGTGTGGTCCCTTAGGATGTTATATGACCCCAGAACACCATATGACCCTTTTTAAAATCCTGGTATGTACAAAATGACCCCTTAGGACACTATATGAGCCCTAAGGACACCATATGACACCCTAAGGGGTCATATGGTGTCCTAAGGGGTCATATGGTGTTCTAACACATGTGTGGCCCCTTAGGACAATTACAAGATAGGGTTGTCATTACATGAAAAGATCGACCTGTCAATGCTCGATAAAACCACTAGACTTATAGAATCCACAAGAGGACGTTAAACGATGTAGTGAATCCTTGTGAGGGATGCTAGCCCAATGCCAACAAGGACCCTATATGACCCCTTAGGACACCATATGACCCCTTAGGACCATATGATGTCCTAATGGGTCATATGGTGTCCTAAGGAGTCATATGGTGTTCTAACACATGTGTACCCCCTTAGGACCCATATGACCCCTAACGACACCATATGACCCCTTATGACACCTTATGACCTCTAATGACACCATATAACCCCTTAGGACACTATATGACCCCTCAGTACACCATATGATCCCTTAGGTAGCTATATGACCCCTTAGGACACCATATGACCCATTTTAACATCTATGTACATAACATGATCCCTTAAGATACCATATGAAGCCTTAGGACACCATATGACCCACTAGGACAATATGATATCCTAAGGGGTCATATGGTGTTCTAACACATTTATGGCTTCTTAGACCCCATATGACACCTAACAAAACCATATGACCCCTTAGGACCTGATATGACTCCTAATGACACCATATGACCCCTTAAGACACTATATGACTCCTTAGGGTACCATATGACCCCTTTTAACACTATAGTACACGACATGAGCCCTTAGGACACCTTATGACCCCTTAAAACATCATATCAACCTTAGCACAATGTGATGTCGTAAAGAGTAATATAGTTTTCTAACACATGTGTGGCCCCTTAAGATACCATATTACTCCTTAGGACACTATATGACCCCTCATGATACCATATGACCCCTTAGGACACTATATGACCCCTTAGGATACCATATGACCTCTTTTAACATTTGAGTACATGAAATGACCCCTTAGAACACCATATGACCCCTTAGAACACTATATGGCCCTTTGCGATAATATGATGTCGTAAGGGTCATATAGTTCTCTGACACATGTGTGGCCCCTTAGGACCCCATATGACCCCTAACGACACCATATGACCCCTTAAGACCCCACATTACACCTAACGACACCATATGACACCTAACGACAACATATGACCCCTCAGGACACCATATGAACCCTTTTAACATCCTAGTACATGACATCACCCCTTAGGACACCATATAACATCCTAAGGGGTCATATGGTGTTCTAACACATGTGTGGCCCCTTAGAACCCCATATGACCCCTAACAACACCATATGACCCCTTAGGACATTGTATGACCCCTTAAGACACCATATGATGTCTTAATGGGTGATATGGTATCCCGAAGGGTCATATAGTGTCCAAAGGGTAATATGGTGTCGTTACGGGTCATATGGTGTCTTGAGGGGTCATATAACATCGTTAGGGGTCATATGGGGTTTTAATGGGCCACACATGTGTTATAACACCCTATGACCCCTTAGGACATCATATTGTCCTAAGGGATCATATGGTGTCCTAAAGGGTCATGTGTTGCCCTAAGGGGTCATATGGTGTCCTAAGGGGTCATATAATATCGTTAGGGATCATATGAGGTCTTAAAGGACCACACATGTGCTAGAACACCATATGACTCACTAGGACACCATATGACCTGTTAGGACATCATATTGTCCTAAGGGGTCATATGGTGTCCTAATGGGTTGTCAGATTTTGCCAAGATCTAGAGGCAATGGAAAGCAAAAACTAGAGAGACAAAGTATAGGATAAGAATAAATTGTATTCTATCAAGATGCAAAATGTGATCAATTGGATCATCAATCGTTGTTTTTTATACAATTTAGATGAGATTGCTTATATAGGCAAGGCTATATGGATATGTGAGCACACAAACATGACATGTGGCTCAATAAGAAACAAGGGTAGGTAGGAATAGGTGTGGGTAGGTAGGAGAAACAATAAAATATTCCACATGAGGTGGATCACCCACTGAAGGTGGAATTATCACTCCACAAAAAGTGGATATGATAAAGTAGTAACAAGATCAACACCATAAAAGGTGGAAATTCTCCTACACACACTATCCCAATGTGGCACAAAAAAACCTGCAATGTCTGTCAAGTAGGCATCCCAATCAACAAAAGTTGGAAGACATGAAATATCCTGCTGCACTGAGTCACAAGAAGGCAAAACTATCACACTAGCTACATCATTAGGTGAAATAGGTGGTGTGATATCAAGAGGAGGACATGAAACACAAGGCTCAAAAATGGGGTCACATGTGAGAATCCCCAAGTTCAAGTACCCAAAGTTCTCCTCAAAATCTGAACCATCACAAGAAGTGTGATCATCATGTGTAGAATCGTCATATGTGAAATCATCATCATCAACAAAATCTGAAAATGTGTATAACTGAGATGCATGATCAACCACCCTAGCCGCAATAATAGCTCTAGTCTCCAAGTCTCTAATGAAAACTGACTCAAGTGTAAACTCCACAATTCTCTTAGTTGCACCATGTGTGATTTGATAGATGGAAAGGAGATTGTTTGTCAAATGGGGTACACACAACACATAATTGAAGGAGTTATCCCCAATGGAAATAGATCCTTTTCCAATCACATCCATGTATGTATGATTACCCATCAAAATCTGTGGCATGGTGCAAGGATCAAATGTAGAGAACATAGACTACGAAGATGCCATATGATGAGAAGTCCCTGAATCTAGAAGCCATCTCCCTGAATCATGACTAGTAGTAGCACAAAGAGCTTTTCCTTTTCTTGTCCCAAAAGAGTGAGTCTTCTCACTTGTAGAAGCCATGAATTCTTTCCCTTTTCCCTTTGATTGTGAGGAAGTGGAAATTGATGAATCATCTTCTTGTAGATATTAGGCAAATCAATGTTATGCTTTTCAAGGATGTGTGTGAGCTCATCAATCTTCTTAGAATGGCAACAATGCTCCTCATGACCAAACCTTTTACAATAGGCACAAGTAGGTCTCTCCCTCTTTGGTGAATTTGCCCTCTTGGAAGAGGATTAATCTCCTTGTTGTGGAGAAGGTGATGCTTTGTGCTTAGGCTTTGATTGACATTTCTTCTTGTTTGAGTTGTCCTTTCCTTGATTTCCTTTGTTCCCTTGATTTTCCACTAATGCTTGAGACTTAGATGCCTTAAGAATTCCCATGCTTATCAACTTAGTTTATTCCATCATCAATATTTCAGTGAAAGCATCAAATGTAGGCATTGTGTAGCTTGAACCCATTGTCATCCTATGGGTTTGGAAACTAGAAACAAATGCTACATATTCTTGTGGAAGTTTGCCCATCAAATTGAAGATCAATTGAGTATCCTTCTTATCAATGCTAGAATCCTTGAGTTGTGCCCTCAACTCTTTTGCCTTAGTGACATAATCTTGTATAGTATCAAAGTTCTTGGGATCTAACATGGTGAGATCACTATCAATTTGATATCCCCTAATCTCATTAGCTTGACTTGAAACTTTTGCCAAGTATCCTTGATTAGAGTACATATCTCAATATGAAAAATGAGATCCTTTGATACATACTTTCTTAAGGTACCAATTGCCATGATATTTTTCATGAGCCAATTTAAGTGACCAATAGGATCAACCTTAGGATTAGTGGGAGCAACAATAGTTCCATCAATATAATGAGTTAGTCCTTTTCCCATAAGTTTACTCCATGCATCAATTTTCCAAGTAGCATAGTTATGAGGAGTTAAGAGAGGAAACTTAGGAGAACCCATAGCAGATAAAAGGAAAAAACACAAGATAAAGAGAGGCACAATCACACAAGACACCCTCCCAAATTACTCAATCCAGAAACAACCCCCCCCCCCAAATCATGATTTGGCACTTTATACTTAGTGCATGTACAGTGGGCCACTTGCAAAACAAGGCAAGGTGGACTTCTGATTTAAATTTTACAGCTTCTCAAAATGAGATATAAGAGACTTCAACAAATATTGCTAGTGATCTAAACTGAGATCCAAGCAAAATACAAGTACCAAATAGGCCAAAAAATGACCAAATGTTGAAAGTACAATTTGTCCTCAAAATAATTGGCAACAAATGGTAGATTATAAAAGTAGACAAAAAATAATGCACTTTCAAAAAAAATGGCACCTAAAGAAGAGTCCATATGAGCCCAAACAAAGCCTCCAAAGTTGTAAAAATCAGGATTTCATGATTTCAGAAAAAACTGTATCCAAAAATTAGACTCCTGCACCACTGTACAGATCATGAAATTCTACCCCAAAACAAAAAACATTGCTCGAAAAAAGGAGTCTGGATGAGTGAGATATCACTATTTGAAAATTGTTTGCAAAATTATAATTTCTGGAAAAATTTCGTCGCAGCTTCAAACTTCAAATGCCTCTAGGTTTGGCCTCTGAAGTCCGATTTTAATGAAACAAAAGGCAAAACTGACTTTTTTGGACCTCCTCAATCCAATGGTAACCTCAGATTTGACCCATCAAGCATCAATAAAAACCTACAATAGAAAGCTCCAAAATACACAACCCCAAATACCATCAAATTTCTCTCAATTGGGAAACCAATGACACTCTAATGGCTCTAATACCATGTGATATTTTGCCAAGATCTAGAGGAAATGGAAATCATAACTAAGAGAGAACAAAATAGATGATAGGAATAAACTGTATTCTATCAAGATGCAAAATGTGATCAACTGGATCATCAATCGTTGTTGTTTATACAACGTAGATGAGCCTGCTTATATAGGCAAGGCTATATGGATATCTGAGCACACAAACATGACATGTGGCTCAATAAGAAATAAGGGTAGGTAGTAGAAACAATAAACTATTCCACATGAGGTGGATCACCCACCGAAGGTGGAATTATCACTATACAATAAGTGGATATGATAAAGTAGTAACAAGATCAACACCATAAAAGGTGGAAATTCTCCTACACACACTATCCCAATGTGGCACAAACACCCAAGTATCTCATACCCGAACTAATATGATATGCATGTACCTAAGTAAACTTAAGTAAGGTGTAATAATATCTATGATGAACAATTCTTTACACCAACGGGGGTCTTATGGTATTGTATGGGGTCATATGGAGTCATAAGGGGCCACACATGTGTTAGAACACCATATGACCCCTTAGGACACCATATGACCCATTATGATATCATATGGTGTCCTAAGGGTTCATATGGTGTCATTAGGGGTCATATGGGGTCCTAAGGGGCCACACATATGTTAGAACACTAGATGACCCCTTAGGAAACCATATGACCCATTAGGACATCCTATTATACTAAGGGTTCATATGGTGTGCTAACACATGTGTGACCCCTTAGTTATCCTTATGACCCCTAATGACACATATGACTCCTAAGGACACCATATGACCGCTCTAAACATAATATAAATTTCCTAAGGGATCATATCGTGTCCTAAGAGGTCATGTCATGTACTAGGATGTTAAAAGGTTTCATATGGTATATCAAGAGGTCATATGGTGTCCAAAAGGGTCATATGGTGTACCAGGGTGTTAAAAAGGGTCATATGGTGTCCTAAGGGGTCATATAGTGTCCTAAGGGGTTATATAGTGTCGTTAGGAGTCAATGGGCTCCTAAGGGTTGACACATGGTTTTAGAAAACCATATGACCCCTTAGGACATCATATTATCCTAAGGGGTCATATGGTATCCTAAAGGGTCATATGGTGTCCTAAGGAGTCATTTTGTGGACTAGGATATTATTAAGGGTCATATGGTGTCCTAAAGGGTCATGTCATGTACTAGGATGTTAAAAGGGGTCATATAGTGTTCTTAGGAGTCATATGATGTTCTAAGGGGTCATATGGTGTCGTTAGGGGTCATATGGGCACCTAAGGGACTACACGTGTTAGAACATTATATTACCCATTAGGACACCATATGACCCATTAGGATCCATCAAATTGTACTAAGGGGTCATATGGTGTTCTAAGGGGTCATATCATGTACTAGGATGTTAAAAGGGGTCATATGGTATCCTGAGGTGTCATATGGTTTCCTAAGGGGTTATATGGTGTCGTTAGGGGTCATATGGGATCCTAAGGGGTGACACATGTGTTAGAACACCATATGACCCCTTAGGACACCATATGACTCATTGGGACATCATATTTTCCTAAGGGGTCATATAGTGTCCTAAGCGGTCATATCATGTACTAGGATGTTAAAACAGATCATATGGTGTCCTGAGGGGTCATATGGTATTGTTAGGGGTCATATGCATTCCTAAGGGGCCACACGTGTTAGAACAACATATGACCCCTTAGGACATCATAAGAGAGGGAAAGAGTATTAAAAAGGCTAAAAGAGAACAAAGGGAGAGAAATCCTAAAATGACTTAAGGGGATATATATATATATATATATATATATATATATATATATATATGTGTGTGTGTGTGTACTAGGATGTCTTAAGGGGCCTAGGATGTACTAAGGGGTAGTATTATTTGTCTCTATAGGTCCTAGGATGTGCTAAGGGGTCCTAGGTGTCTTAATGGATCCTTGGATGTACTAAGATGTCCTAAGAGGTGGTATGATGTCTTGAAATGTACTACTTGGGGTCATAGGTATCTTAAGGTTTCAACAGATGTCCTAGAATGTACTAAGGGGTCACATGAGTTTTCATAGCTCTTAAGATGTACTAAGGGGTCGTGTGATGTCTTAAGATGTCCTAGATGTACTAAGGGTTCCTAGGTGTCTTAAGGGGTCAAAAGATGTCCTAGCATGTACTAAGGAGTCCTATAATATCTTAATAGGTCCTAGGATATACTAAGGGATCCTAAGTGTCCCAAGGGGCCATAGGTGTCTTAAGAGGTCCTAGGATGTACTAAGGGGTCCTAGGATAACCATTTAACATCTAACTATACATGTATAATAGTTATACATAACTTTGAAAAATCTAGAACGTATACATAACATTTAAACATATCATAAAAAAATTTAAACATTTAAACATCTAACTAAGTAGGTAGGGAGAGAGATAGAGATGTATATAGAGAGAAATAGAGGTAGAGAGGGATAAAGGAAGAGTAATACGGAGAGAAATAGGTCTAGAGCTTGAGGTAGATAAAGAGAGTGATATAGAGAGCGAGAAAATGTTGATAGGACCTTGTTATTTGCTAGAATTTGACTAAATCTGAAAATTTATAAGATCTTCTAAAATTTAGAATTCACATTATAACTCCTAGAGTTTTGAAACCACTCTCAAACATCCTACCAATATATACATGAAATATAACTTAAAGTATAAGAAAGAAGACAAAGGGAATTGTGACTTATAGTTAAATATTATATTTCATGTATATATATAGCTTATTTTTAATAAATTAAAAAAAAGAAAAAAAGAAAAAAGAAAAATAGGATCCCATTTTTAAAACAAGATCCCGTTCTAATTTTAAAACGAGATCTCATTCACTTTTTTATTTTTAATAATTGAAAAAAAAATGAGATCCCGTTTCTAAAAAATTTGAATTTTTGCTCGATTGTTCCTTCGGATTTTAGCTTGGGAAATGGCTTGGTGTGCCAACCCTTTGACTTGGCCCTAGTTTGACCTGCAACTTGAAGGTTAAATCAATATTCATATAAAATAATGACTTCAAAAATATATCTGAACACCAAATTTTCATAAACTTTTTAAACAATGAAAACCCATTACAGTAGAGACTGTCTAGATTCCAAATATATAATTTTTTTTAAAAATGGATCTATATTTTTATTTTTAAAATAATTTCTAATGAAAGAGGTCCATAAACTTGAAATAACAGGGTTTTTTAGTTTTTAATAACTTTTTTGTCTTTAAGTTTTTTGAAAAAAAAATTACATGGCATCAAACTAGAGAGAATTTTATATGGTTTTTCAAAAAAAATCAAAACATGTAAGTTAAAGTCAAATTATGCTTGTCGCACACGAGGATTTTTCAAAACAATGATTATGCCCAATAAAAAATTAACAAAAATAAAAATGCAGAAAAAAATTACAAAAAAATATCCTCATCATAGGTGAGTGAGTTACTGATCTTTTACCAAAAGGATTCAGAAAAATACTTTCATTTAAGTCAAATTATGCTTGTCATACACGAGCATGGTATGGTCATGAAAAGTGACTTTTAAACTATAGGTTTTAGTAATGGCTATTCAAACCTAATTTTTAAGATCTGGGTATTAAGATAAATTAAATATCTGGAAAGTAGACTTCGAGCACTAAATTTTCTATTAGTGACTTTTTCCAAGATTCATTCTTTAAATACTTCCAATGTTTAGGTCAAACAGGATGAAATCTAAAACACAGGGAAAACACTTCCACTTTTTGGCAAAAAGGTTGACTCAACTTCTTACAGGCACCCCATAACATCTTTCTAAAGACCAAGTAGCTCTTCTTTGTTATACCTGCTTTGTAACCTAGAAACCCCTTCACCCGCCTTGAAAAATCGCTGAAATTCCTACTTAGAAGATACCTTCAGCTTCTTAGGAAAATTTATACCATCTTGCAGAAGCCTAGTGATAGCGATAATCAAATCTAGAGTGACTCTGAAAGCAACCTTACCAATTTTCACCTCCCCCTTCTACCAGGTCTAGGCAAAATTCTTAGACAGCTCCATGTCGAAACCTTGAATTCCTTCAACATAATTATCTAGATTTCCCTTAACCACTTTTTTTCATAGCTTAGGTTTACTTTTGAACTCTTCACATAAATCTGATTTAGTTTGTATTAGGTCCTCTCCCTTACCAAACATACAGAAATCCAAAGTGAAAACCAAGTTGGTAGAGTAAAAACTAGTAGTTTGAGCATGACAGTGCTTACAAGAAAAGGGGGAAATGACATTGATTTTTGAAATAGACATTTGCCACCAAAGCATAAAATGACTAGCCAAAAGGGTAGAAAAATTATGAAAAATGGTGATCCTTTGATTATATGAAAAATGGTGATCCTTGGATTATATTCCATCATTAATATTTATGTCCTCGAAGATCACCGTACAAACCAAAGTCGAAATATCAATTATATTTGTCTAGATTTTTAATTTCATAGAAAATGGTCCAAATGAGGTCAGCCTGTTAGCAACTTTGATGCCTTCCTTTCTCATATGACACAAGAGGACATGGATAATCCCACAAATGAGGGCCTTACACTTGGCCACAAGGTCCTCACACTTCTAGTCAGGAATGGCTTCATTCTTGAGGAGCATGGTGTTTTCTTAATCATCTTTTATTATTATTTGATTGTACCTTCCTTCATTAATGATAACAAGGTCATAATAAATAGCTACCACCTCCATAAAACTTGAGGTTTGTCTGGCCGAGTTGGCCATTTAGGCTAGATTAATGTTACCCCTATTTTCAAAATCACTAAATATTTGTTACTTATAAATATTTGAAGTAATTCTTGGTAATTGTTAGCAAGTTTACATAAGAATCTATCGCTATCAGATTTATCTCTGAAATCTACACCACCTCTCATGATTCCTAGAATATTGATTTCGTATTGGTATACCTCCATAATGCATAAACCTTCTAACATAAAATTACAAATTTTCTCTTTTGAGTTGAAGAAAAATCTCTAAGCATATAAGTTTACTACTAGCATTTATACCATATATTAATCTAAGTGAATAAAAGTAATGAATAAATCAGCAAAAATAGAATGATTAGATTATATTCTTATAATTTACTCTTAAATATCGTTACATTGAAGGGGTTCTTCCCATAGTGTGTTAGTTAATTGGTGGTGTTGTTGTTCTGACCACCATGGTTCAAACCTCCAATGGGTCATTGTGATTTTAGGTGTGTACCTTCACTAATCTAATGTGCTCAGGATTTTTAGAATCAACATTATTAAATGGGGATGAGTTTCCTCATTTTTTAGCTCATCAATGCATAGACCTAGGTCAAAGGTGTTTCACATGGCACTAGAGGATATGTTGCGTCAACATTACTGGTCACATTAAAAAGTTTACTCAAAACTTTAAAAAAGGAAAAAAAATATCATTATATTGAAACAACTCATGTGAACTATGTATGAATTTAGCTCATGGTGGAAATTAAATAGGAAATTTTCAACAATAGTTTAATTTGAATTCTTTAAAATATGTGCATTAGTTTTCATGTGGTTGTTATTGTGAGGATTCGGTTATTACTGAGAGGGGGGGTGAATCAGTAATAAGGATAAACTGAAACTTTTCACCAATCTTTAGAATACTTCACAAAATAGTTCATAACCAGTATTGGTAGTTGATCAAACAATCACTTGATGCAGATTCACCAAAACATTATCGGTAGCAACTTCAATGTTCATCATTAAGAAAATATAGTAAAGACATCAAATGAACAACTTAACAATCCATCCACAACATGAACACAAGGATTTTTCACGTGGAAACCCAAATGGGAAAAACCACGATGGGAATTGGTACCTACAAAATATGCACTCTTTCGAAATGCGCCCTGTTAGGAGCCTAGCCTGGTTAGGAGCTTTATAACAATGCCTCGTTAAGATAATACCCTATTAGAAGTCACCTAGTCAGGGGATTTTACAACTTAGCTCTGTTAGGAGCTTTACCCTATTAGGAGTAACCTCCCTGGAGGATTTAAACCCAAATTAATGAGCCACCTGGTGAAGGGATTTACAAGATCAGGCATGTTAGGACCTACCCAATTAAGGGATTTTAATGCTACTGCAATTGGGAAACAAAAGATAAATGATTTGGACTCAACACTTCATAGCTTGCTATTACAGATCCTTGCCAGCTTCAATCTTCTTCTCTCATGCAGACATCTCAATCCAGTTCGGCACACACACTTCTCTGATCACCGACACACTCAACCTTCTCAAACTCGGCCTAAATACATTTTACAATTAGGTTGGTTACAAAACCCTAACCTATAATGAATCTACATTATAGATCATATCAGATCATTACAAATCATTATAGATCATCATACAGATCATTACAACAAATTACAAGACAATTACAACTGTTGAATGATTATAACTCATCACCGCACATCAATTTGATAAGTTGTCAAACCCTTCACACATTTTGGTAAGCACTTTATTTCTTCTTGAGAAATTTGATCCTTGTACGTGCCAAAACAACATCTTAAATCTCTTCACACAAATTCTAACACATCATCATCAACTTATGAACATGAAAAGAATCACTGCCAAACCATAAAACATCACCAGTCAAAGTTCTCAAACCCTAGCTGATTATACAACAGTCAATTACAAACATGACTTCTGGTTCTTCAAACATGATGTGGTTCATGTCATAGACTCATTATGATGTCATAAGCACATATTCCAAACTGCAACACCTAACTCAACACGGATCGCTACTGCAATCATCTCCTTCTCTATTCCTACTTATCGGTTCACTGTCACTTGACAATTTTGCTTTTCAACTCAATTCAATTCAATCCATTACTAGTTAGACTTAACTAGTAGACTTAGAAACATAAACGCACATGGACAAATATGGTTACCATCAATGAGAACACAAATAATTGATCATCAACCATTATATCATAAGTATATCATCACCAACAGTCCATCAATATATCATCACTAACAGTCCTTTATCGGTACACCATCAACAACATCGGTTATGCCAACATGCCAACAATATCCCCCTTTGGCATTAATGACAATGCCAGAATCTCATCATGAAACCTGTTATGTTTGTTGTACATCATTGTCCAGTCATCGGTTCTTCTCCTTTTCTCTTTATTGCTCTTCTCCCCCTATAATATTTCTTCTCCCCCTTTGATAGCAATGCCAAAGGTGCAAATACATCTTCAGTCATCATCTCAGTTGCTTGCCCTGAGGATTAGTCCACTTCTCATCAATCCACATTGAAATATATTCAATGAGTCCACTGGATTGATGCTTCCAAATCTTCTTAGTTGACCTTGTGTAGGTGTATAAACCCTAACTTGCCTCTGAGATATTCAAAGGTAGCCTTAGGCAATGGCTTAGTGAATATATCTACCAATTTCTCTTTACTCGATACATGCTCCAATCTCACTTTCTTTCATGCAAACATCTCAATCTGGTTTGACACATACACATCTCTGATCACCAACACACTCAACCTTCTCAAACTTGACCTAAATACATTTTACAATTAGGTCAGTTACAAAACCCTAACCCACAATGAATGTACATCATAGATCATATCAGATCATTAGAAATTATTACAAATCATTACAACAAATTACACAATAATTACAACCATTGAATGATTATAACTCATCACCACACATTGATCTGATAAGTTGTCAAACCCTTAACACATTCTGCTAAGCACTTCACTGCTTCACAAGAAATTTGATCCTTATACATGCCAAAACAAAATCTTATCTCTTCACATGGATTCTGACACATCATCATCAACTTATGAACATGAAAAGAGTCGCTGCTGAACCATAAAACATCACCAATCAAAGATCTTGTTACCAGTTCTCAAACCCTAGCTAATTATACAATAGTCAATTACAAATATGAATTCCAATTCTCCAAACATGATGTGGTTCATGTCATAGACTCATTATGATTTCATAAGAACACATTCCAAACTGCAACACCTGACTCAACACAGATCGCTACCGCAATCATCTCCATCTCTGTTCTTGCTTATCGGTTCACTATCACTTGACAATTTTGCTTTCCAACTCAATTCAATTCATTACCGGTTAGACTTAAGTAGTAGACTTAGAAACATAAACACACATGGACAAATATGTTTGCCATCAATGAGAACATAAATAACTGATCATCAAGCATCATATCATAATTATATCATCACCAACAGTCTATCAATATATCATCACCAAAAATCCTTTACCGGTAATGCCAACATGCCAACAGTGGTGTGGATTGATCTCATACTTTGAGATTTACTCAACACAAGCAAATACTAATGTCAATACAAAGAATGAATGTATAAAAATGGAGGCTATAGTATGTATACTAGATGTGAAATATGTTAGAAAATGTGTAGATATGGATGATAAACTTTCAAATGTAAAATCATATGTTGTAATAGAACCAATAAAAGATAAAAAAATGATTCCATTTAAATCGCATTCATACACCCAAAATTAAATGACAATTAACATTAACATAGACAATTTCCATCAATACAATATGAAAGTATACAAATAAACATAGATTGAAAAGAGACTAGAATAATATTTATTAAAATAATTTTATAAAAGAATATTAATTCATTCATCTGATACCTTTAAACTTTATTACATGTTTCAACATCATTTGAGACATACCTTTCGTACATATCTTTTCAAAATTCTATCATAATATAAGCCTAGGTTTATTAGAAAATTTAAATTTTTCATTCCTGATTCTAATAATTCATGTTACATGTGTATGTGCATGTGCATGTGTATGTGTATGTGTATGTGTATGTGTATGTGTACAAAGTGACTAGATATGAGAGAGGAGGATTTACACAACTATTGTATAAAAAAAACCTAGATTCACCATTAATAACAAAAGAAACTTCTAATTAACTAATAAATAGGTATATATCAGCATACATACACACATATATAAATACAAACATATACGCACGCACGTGTGAATATATATATATATATATATATATATATATATATATATATATATATATATATATATATATATATATATGAAATGATTATTTATCATAAATTTATTTTGTTTTAAATTTGAAAAACAAAAGTGATTTTAACTTGATTTAACATCAAAGAATGTCAATTGTTATTACAATAATACTAAAAATGTATCTTATAGTAATTTGTAATTTAGTACAAGATTCTGCTCATAAAAGCTAGTGTTAAGAAATCTTTAATCTATACTATGATGCTCCATGATTTTTTTATTAAATGATAGTCCAATCCTTTTAAATTAGTGTTAAAGCATGCATCATACAAGAAAAGATAACTATAATTAATGAAGACCATAGGTAAAGCTGGGAAGGTGGAATCTTCTGGTAGAGAAAGGTGATGTCTCGTCCATGCACATGACCACCACGCACAAAAAACCATTAGGGCAAACTTCGGGCCGTCGCAGCTCCTCCTGGATAATGGGCGCTATCGTGCCAACCCACAGGACAAGGCCTTGACCCATGACTGCTGAGTTCACTCCATCGAATACAACATAGCCACCAACACCATCAGGCCACTCATGATCTTCACCAACACCCGATGCTCCTCTGGTACCTTTGCCACCAACGAGACCCTCATTCAAACATGCGGGTGGCGGGACGAAGCGAGAGACATCCGCTACTTTGTTCCTTGCCAATCGCTAGTACGCCTCCAACCAGATCCTTCCCAGCAACCGCATCATCTTGGTGGGAGGCACGGGCATGTTTAGAGTCCCGATAAGGGAACGTACAACCTGCCCTTCCTAAGCCAAAACCCGAACCAGCTCCATAGTTGAGAACATCCTCTATCCCTTCCTCCATTTGTCCTTCGATGGTAATATCTTTATCTTTGCCAATGGGGACTCTATTCTCCTTGACTACAAAAACAACGTGGTGTTGAAAACATTCCCCAGAATGTTGGGCAACGACCCATGAAACCACCCTTCCATGGGTTCTTTCATCATGCTACCACTTTCTACCTCCAATGGCTTTACCAAGGTGGAAATCCTCATCTGCAGTGCTTCCCCAACGATGGCTACGCCTTTGCCAAAGCCGACAATTTCACGGTCACCTTGTGTAGCTGCGGAAGAATGGTCATCACGGATGCCAATCCTTCATGGAGCATGGAAGACAAGCTCGGGCTAAGAACCATGTCGGACATGCTCATTCTCCCCAATGGTGAATTTTTAATCAAAAAAAGAGCAACCAAAGGTGTGGCCGGGTGGGACATGGCCAACACACCATTCTTCATGCCTTACCTCTACATACATAGTCTACCCATTAAGAAGTAGCGTTTCTATGTTTTGGCCGCCACCAGTATCACCAGAATGTACCACTCCACTACCAATGTCTTACCCAACAGGAGAGTCATGGCGAGTGGCTCCAACCCACACTTCAATTACATTTTTATGGGAACGCGATTTCCCATGGAGCTCCATTTGGATGTGCACAACCCTTATTATTTGGAGATCATCTATGTCGTCCTCCGCCCGAAGATAATCACCTTGTCTGCCACCTCCAATATTGCCTATGGCACCACCTTCACCGTCACCTTTTTAGTTGCATTCGGTCTGACGAGTAGTAACGTGATAAATTTTAAAGTGTACGCTCTTCCCTTCACAACTCACACCACATCCATGGTCCAAACTCCACACCAGTAGTAGCTCCAAACTCCACCATAGTTTATTCTACCACAGTAATCGCTCCCCCAATGGCTATGGCTGCTCCTCTCGGGTATTACATGTTCTTCGTTGTCAACGGGGAACTTCCCAACAAAGGCCAGTGAGTTCATTTCTTTTAACTCTAAGGAAACAAATATGGAATTCTTTTCTGTAATAACAACGTAATTGTGCACGTTGCGAAAGTGGCATGCATTGCAACACTTTAATAAAACAAATGATCAAGCATTACAATTCTTATGTGCATGCGCTTCACAATGCTTTCACAATCCTATCTACATGTCTGGCTTGATTTTGAATGCCTTTCGTATAGAACATAAATATTCATATTTACATTTTTAAAAAGTTTAATGAGTTAAAATATTTATGATTGTTAAAATAATTAAAATTCAATTTACACATGAATCTTATTGAGATGTCAAGTGGGGATCTAAGGATCTAAATATATTTGAGGGGTGAGTGACAGTGGGTTCAAGGGATATGTCGATGTTATTGGTTGAATTCGTTCAAGAATATTGCACTTGTATAGTTGTTATTTGTATTGAAGATGTTCTAATCAAAAGAAACCCAAAACATACTGAAAAAGGGGGCAAGTTGTGGAAATGTCACCCATTAAAGCAATAACATCATATATTATTATGTGTAGATTTATTTAGTAGCTCTTATATTTGAAATATGTTTTCATGAAGACTAATAGTAACAATGCCTATCTTTAATTTAGTAAATTCATATAATGGTTGCCTCAAGGTTATTGTCCATGTAGTTTTCAAATGTATAAATTTGTATATGTAAGTTACATGTACTTTGCATGAACATACTACAATAAAATAGTTAAATGAAATGATTATTTACAAATTGTATAATCAAGGTTGGGACTAACTATTTAAAGAATTATATGGATAAATAAATATACATAGATAAAGATCTAAAGTTGACTTAATTGCTCCAAGTCTCGTCAATAAATAATTATTGCTCTAGAAAATCATACTTTGTTAGATGACCACCTCAAGATTAAGAGGATAATTGTCATAATTAAACATATCAAAATAAGTAGAATACATCTTTGTAGATTAAAAAAACCATACATTATGCACAAATACGAATATCATTTATATTTTCTAATTAGAAACTCTTTGATCTCATATCCTCAACAATTAAAGGTTCAAAAACATACATTAAATACAAATCTGGATCTCATCTAAATGTAGTCATGTAATGATATTTTGGGTATACATTTGGGTTTATTTCTCTAAGCAAGAAGAAGTCCCATTTGTTCAAACCCTTGGATGTATCAATTAAGTGACCTCTAACAAAGATTTTTAAAAAATAACAAGAATTAATGTGGCATGTCTTGAGCCAATATATTGTGTATGTGATTTAGGATTAATTAAATATTTGGTTGTGTGATCTCTAAACAAATTATATTAAAAATAAAAAAAATAGAGTCTATAGCTTGCTTATTGCAAAGAAATTAAGAAAATAGATTTAAAATCATTTGCGAACCATAATATATAAAAAACTCATTTTCCTCTTTATGTTTCTTATAGACATACTGGTGCAGGGGCACAAGACTAAAATTAATCATTTCCTCTTCAATTAATTTCATGTTTTGTTTCAAGGTGTTGTAAGGGATCTTATAATCCCATGTTCATGTTTAGTTTTGATAGTAAAGTCCTCATAGTCCATTTTTGTAAGGCCTAGTGGCCTAGGGTGCTTTATAAACCCTATGGTCAACTATGGTCAAAAGGACTTAAGATGTGTGGATTTAGTGATTCAAGTGTATTTTGGTTTAATTAGGTCCAAAATAATATGTTTAGGCTCCTAGGTCTGTGTTTGAAGATAGTTTGTTGGCAAAATACAAAATTGTCAAAAATTGACAAAATGTTGTCAATATTGGTGAACTTTTTGAAAAGTTGTTAAAATCAATTCCTAACATTCACAACCACCTAATTTCGGTTGGAAAATTTTTCGATGGCTATATAATGCCTCAAAAAACCAATTTGGAGGGTTGTTGGGGGGATATTGTGAAAGTTGATAATTTGAAGCAATAAAAAATCTGTATTTTCCTGCACATTCGCTATTATTTCGGTTGGTACAGGCTTGTACGATCTAAAAACTGGAAAATTATTCGATAGTGAGTTAGAGGGGTGAAATACCTTTCATTTGAGTCCAACTAGAGTATTGAAAGTGGAGAAAGAAGTGAGATATTGAAGTTTTAGTGAAGACAACCCGTGAAAGGGCATAAACCTAGGGTTTCACTTTCCTTTTCCCTTTTCTTCCATTTTAACCATGGAAAAAAACTAAAACTTGGTTGGATGGAATATTTGGGATTTTAATTTAAGATTTTATTTGTTTCAGACCTGGAGGAATTTTTTGGAAAGAGCATGAATTAAAAGAAGCCAGACATCTCTATGTGGCTGGCAATGCAAAAGTGGTAAAAAGACACTACAGACCCCATAACTCTTGGTGAATTGTAAACCAGTGAATAAAACCTTGGAATTGGTATTATTTTGGATTCCCATAAATTCTTAAATTCATACTTTTTTTACATGGTGTGTAAAAATGGTACTTCCTTCATTAAGTACTTGAAATAGTCCTTTTTGTCATCATTGAGGGTTTGGTAGAAATGTGGTTTGTTGAAGCCTTCAAGACCTTTCCTTTAGGAAAAGGTGCTGCCCAGGGGAGTGTAATTGATGAGTGCAATAAAATCTAGGTGTCCTTTGGAGATTTTGTGTTGTAAACCAAAAAGTTGTTTTTGGAAACTAGTGGGCCTAGAGAGCCAAATTGGGTTTGGATACCTTGGGGACTTGGAGGAGAAAAATAGAGGGTGGATTTGGGTAATTCATGATCCATTAGACCTATCAAACCTATACAAGGCCTTGGGAAGCATATAAACCTGATTTGGAGGGGTGTGAGCCATTTGAGGGCTTTTTGAGCATTTTGCCTGTGGGGTTGTTAATCCATAATTGGTGACTTTTGTGAAATGTCTCAATGGGGGGTTATGGGGAAGGAAAAATATGTGTTGAGATGTTAGATTTGTTCTTGTAAGGTGTGAGGTCTGGTTGGGAGAACCTCTTTTCCAAAGGGGTAGTGTTGCCTATTGAGCAAGTGAGCAATTTGGGCTTTTCCAAGTTTTGTAGACCATACCTCTACATCAATTGGTATCAGAGCAAGTGTGATCCTTAGGAGAAGGATTGTTTCAGTTTATCCATGTCAGGGGAAGAAGAAGAGGGTGAGTTATCCTCAAGGATGACTAATGCATAGATAGTGAAGTTTTTGAAGGATCAAAACTTGGTTCACAAGATTGATTCCTTGTAGAAGGAGGTTGATAGACTTAATGGGGAACTTCATAAGAAAAGTGGTGGAAACTCTGATGTTGTTGAAGAGGGGAGTGATGAGGAACCCCTTGAGTAAGATGATGAAGAAGAAGTGCCTGCTGATCAGAGACTACTTGTGAAGACCCTAAAGGCCATGGAGAGAAGGACCATGGATGTTAGGTTGGACTTACCTTCCTTTGATGGAAACTTGAATCCAGATGTTGTTGTGGATTGGATTGATGCCCTCACAAGCTTCTTTGAATGTGAAGACATACCTAAAAGTCAGAGAGTTAAGATTTCTAAGTCTAAGTTGAAGGGACTAGCCCTTACATGGTGGAATTTCACTCAAGATGATAGGGTGAAGGAGAAGAAGAATCCAGTGACCACTTGGAAGAAGATGGTTGCATTGATCAGGGATGCATATTTTCCTAATGATTATGAAGTCCAACTTCATAAGAGGAGAATGAGTTTGAGACAAAAGGAGATGATTATCTCAAATTATACTTAAGAGTTCCATAAATTGGTGATGAAGTCCAAGGTAGTGGAGCCTAAATGTGTGAAGCTTGCAAGATATTTGTAGGGGTTGAGAATTACCATTCAAGATGAACTCAGTCTAAGAAGCCCTCCCATGTCCAAAAATGCTTTCAACATGCTTTAAAGGTTGAGGAGAAACTCAAGAGGACAAGGTTCCAAAGACCTTGGTTAATCAAGTCAAGGAAATGAACAAGGGGAAGGCAGCTCTAGAGGATCTTTCAGAGGAAAGAGAGGAAGCTTTAGAGGAAGAGGTAGTGGAAGAGGCCTAGAAGGCATAAAATGCTATAGGTGTCATCAAATGGTGCATGTTGCATCCAAATATCCAGAGAAGGAAAACAAACAAGGTGAAAGGAGAGCAAATTTGGTGAGAGATGACGACACACATAGTGTTCACTCTCATGGATCCTTTGTGTATCTTGAACAAGGAGAGATCATGATGATGAGAAGGACATTGATCAAAGCACCTAGTCCACCAGAGCCACCCCAAAGGAAGGCACTTTTTAGAACTATTTGTAGAAATGGTGACAAAGTATGTAGTGTGATTGATTCAGGTTCTACTGATAATTTACTGTCCATTGAGGCAGTAGAGAAACTGGAATTGAAGAGGATCAAGCATCCAACACCCTACAAGGTATCATGGCTTACAAAGGGGCAGCAAACCATCATTGAAGAGCAAGCATGGGTGGAGTTTTCTATTGGCAAGTACAAGGACAAGGTACTTTGTGACATTGTACACATGGATGCATGCCATTTGCTGCTTGGAAGGCCATGGCAATATGACATGAAGTCAAGGCATGATGGTGAGAAGAACACATACACCATCTGGTATAAGGTGAGAAGGTAACTTTACTACCCCTACCTGATAATGGTGAAGAAGCAAAAGACTCTAAAATCATGCTTGTAGGTGAGAAAGAGTTTTTAGAATTCTTGAAAGAGGAGGATACTCCTTGTTATGCTTTGGTTGTGTTGCCAAAATAGGAAGAAAAGAAGGTGCACAAAAAGAAGGAAGAATCTAGGAGGGTAGGACCAAAGGAGGTGGCTGATTTGCTTGAGACCTACAAAGACATTGTAACCAAGGAGTTACCTAATTCCTTACCTCCTATTAGAGAGATTAGCCATAACATTGATCTGATTCCAGGGGCTACACTTCCCAATAGGGCTACCTATAAGTTAACACCCAAATAGAATGAGGAAATGGCAAGACAAATCCAGGAACTCTTAGATAAGGGTTTGATTTCTAAAAGTATGAGTCCATGTGCTATTCCAGCCATGCTAGCACCTAAGAAAGAAGGTACATGGAGGTTATGTACGGACTCAAGGGCCATTAACAGGATCACTATTAGGTATAGGTTCCCTATGCCTAGGATTGAGGACTTGTTGGATCATCTAGGGGGTGCAAGGTGGTATTCAAAGGTGGATTTGAAGAGTGGATACCATCATATCAGAATAAGGGCTAGAGATGAATGGAAGACAACATTCAAGACTAATGAAGGCCTCTATGAATGGAGGGTTATGCCCTTTGGTTTGTCCAATGCATCTAGTACATTCATGAGACTCATGAATGAGGTCTTGAAACCTTTTCTTGGTAAATTTGTCATTGTTTACTTGGATGATATTCTCATATTCAGTAAGAATGGAGATGAACATGTGCAGCATTTGAATTTGGTCCTTAAAAGATTGCAAGAGGCTAAGCTCCTAATCAATATAGACAAGTGTCTTTTCATGCAAGACAAGTTGGTGTATCTTGGTTTCGTTGTTTCAGGTGGAAGTGTCAAGATGGATCCTAAGAACGTGGAGAGAATATTGAATTGTCCTACTCCAAGGTCAATGACTGAAGCTAGAAGCTTCCATGGCTTGGCTTCCTTTTATAGGAAGTTTATAAGAGGTTTTAGCCAAGTTTGTGCACCTATCCTAGATACAATCAAGGGAGGACAAAAGTGCAAGTTTGTGTGGACCAAGGAGGCGGAGGAGGCTTTTCAAAGTCTCAAACAAAAGGTAGCAAAGTAGCCTATACTTGCTTTTCCAGATTTTCAAAAGGTTTTTACTATTGAATGTGATGCATCTAATGCTGCAATAGGGGCTGTTTTGAGTCAAGAGGGTAGGCCCATTGCATTCTTTAGTGAGAAACTTAATGAGGCAAAGAGAAAGTATTCCTCATATGATTTGGAAATGTATGCACTTGTACAAGCTCTGAAAAAGTGGAGGCATTACCTCCTTCCAAAAGAGTTTGTTGTTTTTACAGACAATCAAGTACTTAGCTTCTTAAACAGCCAAGAGAAGTTGAGTCACAAGCACATGAAGTGGGTAGAATCTATCCAAGCATATACCTTTACCATAAAACAAAAAAAGGGAGTTTCAAACAAGGTGGCAAATGCCTTGAGTAGAAGATGCTTGACAGTGCAAGAGGTGAAGTTACAGAGTGTGGGGATTGACTCCTTGAAAGGTATGTATGAAGGTGATGAAGACTTTCATGAAATCTACAAAGTTTGTTCTAATTTTTCAGAGGCTTGCCATGTTGAATATGTTGATTACTTGATCCAAGATGGTTTATTGTTCAAAGGACATCAATTGAGCATTCCTAGGTGTTCTATGAGAGACAACATTGTGAAAGAAAAGCATTGTGGAAGCATGAGTGGACATTTTGGTTTGGATAAAACTCTTGAGCAGGTAAGAAGACATTATTATTGGCCTCAAATGCAGGTTGATGTGAGAAGATTTGTAGAGACTTGCGGCATTTGTCAAAAGGCTAAGGGTACTTCCACCAATGCTGGTTTGTATCAACCATTACCCATACCTACAAGGCCTTGGGAAAGTTGTAGTATGGATTTTGTAATGGGGCTGCCTAGGACTCAAAAGGGATTTGATAGAATCTTTGTTGTTATTGATAGGTTCAGTAAGATGGCACATTTCTTGCCATGTAAGAGCACAAGTGATGCAACTTATGTAGCCAATTTGATTTTCAAGGAAATTGTGAGAATTCATGGACTTCCACTAACAATTGTGTCTGACAGGGATGTGAAGTTCATAGGCCATTTCTGGAGAACCTTATGGAAGAGGTTGGGAACAAACTTTAACTTTAGTTCAGCCTACCATCCACAAACAAATGGGCAAATTTAAGTTGTGAATATGTCCTTGGGAAACCTATTAAGATGTTTGACCAAGCAATATGGTGAGAAGTGGGATGTTGTACTTCCACAGGCTGAGTTTGCTTTCAATGATTCAGTGAATAGAAGTACAGGAAGGAGTCTTTTTCAAATTGTGTATGGTTAGAACCCAAGAGGCATTCTTGAGTTGAGGGATCTTCCACAAGATGGGTAGATTAGTGCTCATGGAGAGCAATTTGCTGATAGCATGAAGGAGATCCATGATCAAGTATGGTTGGCACTTGAAAAGAGCTCTCAAAAGTACAAGGAGATTGTTGATAAGAAGAGAAGAGATGTGCAATTTCAAGTGGATGATATGGTGTGGGTGTATTTGAGGAAGGAAAGATTACCAAAGGGGAAGCACACTAAGTTACTCATGAAGAAAGTGGGTCCTTGCAAAGTGTTCAAGAAGCATGGGTTGAATGCCTATGAGATTGCTCTTCCTCCTAATCTTGGTATTTCTCCTATTTTCAATGTATATGATCTAACACCATATAAAGGTAATGTTGTTGCAAGTATGGACTTTCAGATTGATGAAGTTCAAGAGGATATGGCTGCCATACCTCATCATGCACCAAAGAAACTTGAGAAAATCATTGATGAGAAAGTCATCAAGAAGACCAAAAACAAAGAGTAAAAACAATACCTTGTAAAATGGGTAGGAAACCCTGTTGAAGAGCCTGTATGGATGGATGAGGCAGAGATTCTGAAGCATGGTACTTCATTGGACCAACTTATCTCATGTGGAAATGAGATCAGCCCACCCTGGGAGTATGGTGCAGGGGCACAAGACTAAAATTAATCATTGCATCTTCAATGAATTTCATATTTTTTTTTCAAGGTGTTGTAAGGGATCTTAGAATCCCATGTTCATGTTTAGTTTTGATAATAAAGTCCTCATAGTCCATTTTTGTAAGGCCTAGTGGCCTAGGGTGCTTTATAAACCCTATGGTCAACTATGGTCAAAAGGACTTAGGATGTGTGGATTTAGTGATTCAAGTGTGTTTTGGTCTAATTAGGTCCAAAATAATATGTTTAGGCTCCTAGGTTTGTGTTTGAAGATAGTTTGTTGGCAAAATACAAAATTGTCAAAAATTGACAAAATGTTGTCAATATTGGAGAACAACTTTTTGAAAAGTTGTTAAAATCAGTTCCTAACATTCAAAACCACCTGATTTCGGTTTTAACATGTTGGGATGGCTATATAATTCCTCAACAAACCAATTTGGAGGGTTGTTGGGGGGATATTGTGAAAGTTGATAATTTGAAGCAATAAAAAATTTGTATTTTCCTTTTCCCTTTTCTTCCATTTTAACCATTGAAAAAATATAAAACTTGGTTGGATGGAATATTTGGAACTTTAATTTAAGATTTTCTTTTTTTTAGACTTGGAGGAAGTGTTTGGAAAGAGCATGAATTAAAAGAAGCTAGACATCTCTATGTGGCTGGCAATGCAAAAGTGGTAAAAAGACACTACAGACCCCATAACTCTTGGTGAATTGTAAACCAATGAATAAAACCTTGGAATTGGTATTATTTTGGATTCCCATAAATTCTCAAAGTCATACTTTTTTGACATGGTGTGTAAAAATGGTACTTCCTTCATTAAGTGCTTGAAATAGTCCTTGTTGTCATCATTGAGGGTTTGGTAGAAATGTGGTTTGTTGAAGCCTTCAAGACCTGTCCTTTTGGAAAAGGTGCTTTCCAGGGGAGTGTAATTGAGGTGTCCAATAAAATATAGGTGTCCTTTTGAGATTTTGTGTTGTAAACCAAAAAGTTGTTTTTGGAGACTGGTGGGCCTAGAGAGCCAAATTGGGCTTGGATACCTCGGGGACTTGGAGGAGAAAACTAGAGGGTGGATCTGGGTATTTTATGATTCATTAGACCTATCAAACCTTTACAATGCCTTGGGAAGCATATAAACTTTATTTGGAGGGGTGTGAGCCATTTGAGCACTTTTTGAGCATTTTGCCTGTGGGGTTGTTAATCCATAATTGGTGACTTTTGTGAAATGTCTCAATGGGGGGTTATGGAGAAGGAAACATATGTATTGAGATGCTATATTTTTTCTTGTAAGGTGTGAGGTCTGGTTGGGAGAACCTCTTTTCCAAAGGGGTGGTGTTGCCTATTGAGCAAGTGAGCAATTTGGGCTTTTCCAAGTTGTGTAGACCATACCTCTACATCACATACAAACATGACTAGTTATACCTAAGAATTAGACTCAACTCAAATGATTATAGAGATTAGCATCTAGATAGGAAAAGAGAAACATTCCAATTAAATCATTGAAGGAAGTTCCACACTTATATCAACCTTATGAATATATCATATTATCTATTTCTTAAGGAAATATAGATATGATTCTACTATTTTTTTCAATGGCATAGGTTCTTTGGGATCACTACATATACACTCAATTAAAATCCAAATATAGACACCTTCAAAAGCTCTAATTAATTAATTTTAAGTCTAAAGAAATAGAAATATCTTATCAAGGCATCTAATACAAGAAACCCCCTAACGAAAAATTAAATGTACAAGAAATTTACTAAATGTAGCTCAAAATAAGGTCACAAAATTTCAAATTAATAAAGAATCTAATATATGATATCTAGGGTAGACTTCATTCAAAAAAATTAAGAAAATAAAATACAAATGATTCTTTTTAATAAAAAAAATAGAAGGACAAAGAAGATGAAAGGCAATTTAAACTAATATTATATATAACACACAATATTTCTATGTCACTCAAATATTAGAATAAAACTAAGAATTATATGTGTATGTTAAAGGACCAATAAAATATTTGGATTTGGGATTTATAACCAAATTATAGAAAATAAAATAATACCCTATAATTTAGCACTCTATGTGTATTACAAATAAGAGACGTGAAATCCCTATGAACTTAGAGAGATTACATAAACAACCTTTCAAACAAGGAGTTATCCTTGATTCTTCATTATTGGATTTCATGTACATTTATAACTAAACACTTGGCAATCCAAAACATTTTATTTTATATAAATATATAAGATATTGTAAAAATCCCTAGAAAAAAAGAGATTAAAATAAGTTTAAGATTATACGAATATGACCAAAATCAACCAAATATATTAGCTTATGAGGACGTACATATAGGGAGTAGAAAAGGCATCCGATCTCCATGAAATGAGGATAGTGTGTGAGGTGAAAAATGGTGAGACAAACTATTGCAAAACCATAGATCCAACCACATAAAATCCTAGTTCTACGATAAAACATTCACCATACACCAATGAAGAAACCTAAGAACATGAAAATAAATAAATGAAATAATAATACCATTCACATTCCAAGTAGGGTTTGATCTCCATTGTCTCCTATCTCCATTTATCTTGTTTGATATATTTGCTCTCAGATTTTGTATTGTGCACAAGAGCTCAACAAAGAAGGGATTGTGGTTGTAAAGCTGCTTGATTGCATAAAGATTACTAGATAAGATTAGGATTTCTTATTAGATTATAAAGGATGAAGGAATCCTCTTATATAGAAGACATTTTAGAAAATGAAGGGATAATATTAAGAGGTGAAAAGATAAATGGTCGGCTAAGATTAAAGGGTAGGTAGAGAAAATAATAAAATGATAAGAGGGTAGTTAGAGGAAAATTAAGAGATAAATACCATGTGTCATAGAAGACAAAAAGCTAATGAATTAATTAAATAAATAAATATTTATTTAATTAATAGAGGAAGTGGGACCAATTAAATAAATAAAATATTTATTTAATGTAAGAAAATGATAATTTAAATAAATAAAAATATTTATTTAAATAGAGAAAGGGATAGAAAAGGATAAGTGAATTAATTAATTAAATAAAATATGTATTTAATTAAGCTAGGACAATTTTAGATGTCTACATTTTGTCCCTCTTTGAGACAATGCATCTTTTCATATTGGCTCAAAGAAGATAAAATAAACTAATACAAAGTTGCCCCAAGACGGGAACGATATGCCCCCTTGAGAGATTGGATGAAATTTTTTGAAAAAGATCACAGACAATCTCTCGATAAGAAAGAAATACTAGAAAGGATTGATAAGATAGGGTGAGAAGGTCACACAAGAAAAAGACTAACTCAAGAGTAATTAACAAAATCATGTCTATGTTTAATAAAGCCAAAATTGACAATTTTGTGATGATCATACGTTGTCAATTGGATAAGCTGTTGAGAGGATTCACTCAAATAGGTTCCCTAGGAAAGACAAACTAAAGACTAGGCTAGAATCAACAACCATGTGATAAACATGCATCACTAATTAGATAAGTTGTTGAGAGGACTCACTCAATAGGTGTCCTAAAACATGAAAGGTTTTCTAAGTTGAATATAAGATAAGCCATCGAATTGATAAAATCCGGTGAGTGCTCTAGCAAGATAGGATCAAGTGCAATGTGACAAACATATACACTAGGATGTAGTACCATGTGATAAACATAAGAACTAGGATACAGCCTGATGAGAAACACTATGTGATAGACATAGGTACCACTACGTCTGCAAGAGGGGGCCAGCGAAATGATCCAGGGGTTGCGCCATCGGGAGCTTAGATTCCTTTGAGGCCTGCTGACTTTGATGGAGGGTCTTAATCATAACTCTCTTGGATCCTATTTTGTATCATTTTGTTATATGTGATGATGTAGACACCGTTGGATGATTTTGTAGCAATATGAGTTTTTTACATCACTATATAATGACACTGATATTTTTGATATATATATTATGTTTATGCTAATATGAGATGTTCTATCATGCATGATGCTTATATATTTTTGTGTTGTTTTATGTTTATGCAATGTATGATGCAAATGCATATATTGGTGCAAATGGATGTGAAAATGATGCTTATGTGATGTGCTAATGAGTGGTGTATTGAGGATGTGATTATATTATGATTCCTATATGCATGTAATGAGATATGCTAACATGTGGTGATGTAGATGAATACTGCATGAGATGCAAATATTTTTGGTGTGTCATTCTACTCAGTCTTGTGATACCGGACTATACGAGACTCACGAAGGGACAATGAAGGACAAATGAAAAAAGGGGGAATGGAAGGTGGAAGATATGGAGGTGAAAAGAGCTTCTTGTGCTTTATCATCATTGAGCTTTATTATGGTAAATAGGTTATGACCATCCAGGTATGTGTTTGACCTAGAAAAAAATTATACCCATTTGCACTAAGATTGGATAGTCACAAACAAGGCATGACTCAGTTCACACTAGACTCACAGTGTCCTCATATCCTTGCACAATCCATAGTATTACTAAGAGACAATCCATATCTAGCAAAATAGGTGAACATACCCCGTCCTTTCCTTTCTAGTCAAAGAAATCCTGGAGATAGAATCTCTAGTCAAAGACATCTCGGAAAAGCTAAAACACATGCCACCATAAAAGATAAAATCAAAAGAAAACCAAGACTTGACACTAACATAGATTGGAATCCTCAAGTTACTTGTGTTTCTTGCCACATATGTTAACATGTTTGATCTAGTCACAATGTTGTTTTCCTGATAAAGGACAAATAATGTTGAAAAACCATGTCATTGCCAGAGTATGCTGAAAGATTTAATTTGTTGAAAGTTCACCGCTAATTGTGTCTCGCCTGAACCTGACTGAATCCATAAAACTGATACTTTTATTGCAAAGAAGAATAAAAAGTTATTGTGGATCTACAATGCAAGTGATCATTTATTGCAGATTATGCACAAAAAGGATGAATGAAAAGATGATGCTCCTCAAAACATGCGATGCTCGGGGTTCCACTTCCATCACTAGACTCGGGATATACCCCTAGTTACAGATTGGACCTAATTTATTATGAATGGTGAACCAACCTTAGGTAGATCAATAACAAGCTATGATGGAATGGGTAAATTTATTGTGAAATGATAGGCTATGAGTGTGTGCAAAGTGAAAGGGTGAAACTGAATCTTGAAGGAGGAAGGAGAAAAGTCTCTACACATGGTGTCAATAACCCAGTTTTCACCATGGGGTTAGTGCAGGATCATGGGGGGCCAAAAAGTGGCAGTGTGAATAAAATAGCCTTTTCCACTCGCCTTAAAATGCAAAAATCTGTGTTGATTTTTTGCTTGGCCTGGGTGTCAATACACCTTGGCATTGTAAACACCTAGGCAAATTGGATATCTAATAAAATCGGTAAATCGGATATCCGAGAATATCGGATATCCGATTTTTATAAGTAATTTTAAATTAAAAAATAAATAATATATTATATAATAAATAATAAAATATAAGATAATATTATATTATATATTATATAATACATAATATTATATTATATAATAGAATAATATATAATATAATAATATAATATTATATTATATAATATAACAATCGGATATCTGATAAAATTGGATATCGGATTTTATTGGATATCTAATTTTCTACGATAATAAAAGTGGACTATGACAGCCCGTGGGTTATTTTTCACCCACGAGTTGCATAAATTCTATCAAATCCGATATTCGGTTCGACCCGATATCTGATTTTGTGACCCAAATTTGCAAAAAAATCAATAAAAGATAGGATTTTTATTGTTTTTCATCATTTTCATTCAAATTTTTGCATTTTTTATAATGTATATCTTTTTTATTCAAAATATGTTTTTTTCATGAAAACTAGGTTTTTTTAAATTAAATACAAAATTGTACAAATTTGTTAACTAAATTCAATTGTTTACATTCAATTAGGTTAAAAATGGGGGATAATAGTGAAAACATTGATCAACCATAACTGCAACAACCAAACCCTCCTTCACAAAACCCTCCTTTGCCAAACCCCCCCTCAATTCAAGATTTAATTGCACAAATTTTGAACCAATTGAGGGGGGTTGCGGATGTCTATCATAGGATCCCTCGCCTGAACCCAATGTTTGATCCCCTCATGTCCATCATAAAGAATATAGAAACTATCACTAGGGAGCACAATGCTTCTCTTTTGTGGCGAGATTCTATGAGGGAACAATATGAGGATGGCTTGTCCTATAAGGAGATCAAGGATCTCGAGATATCCAAAGCCGCTATAACCACATTGTTTGTGAATCCCCGCACTGGTCAACCCATAGACCCCAAAATAACAAAAATTTCTATTAAATGGTGCAAAAATGATGATATTGTGAAAAAAATTTGGGATCGTTGGTGGATGGTTTTCGATAAACCACCCAACAACAATTTGTATGTCCCCTTCTACTTCATCAAAAAATTGTATGCTGAGTTTGTTTTAGGAAAACATGTGAACTACTTTGACATCAAACCTTTCTAGGGTGTGGGTTTAGGTATGCCCCAAAATAGAACTAGGGCAATCAAAGTAGTCTAGGGCCCATATGTCCCCCCTCCTCCTATTGATCCCCCACCTCCAGTGCAACATCTAGATATCATCTGTGAGGTGGCGTCATGAACCATATCAGCTATTCACTCTTTAAGTAGCCTTTTGGTTTCTCAGGCTAGGGCAGTAGCTCAGCCTACTTTTGATGGTAGCAGTGCATCTAGTAGTGCTGATACATCCTCCTCAGCTGCACACATTTGTGTGCCCCATAGTTGTGTCATGTGTAGGCACCTATGCTTAGGTCCAGTTGGACAGCCTGTTGATCCTCCTACGCACACTGCAGATTATGAGGTGCATGAGATGCACAATGCACCAGATGTTATGAGAGGGACTGGAGGATACCCTAGAGAGTCCTCGCCTGCTAGAGGAGAGGAGGCACCTTCACCATACATTGATGATGTAGTGGTAAGATTTGTATTTTCACAGTTCATTCTATATTTTGAATGAATATTTATAATCTAGATAATATTAAGTACTAATTTTTATTTACATGGTCTATTTAACCGTTGATGATAGAGTAGTTGTTGACATAGATCTAGGAGGGCACCTTGACGGTCATTTCATTTTGCCTTGATAGCTTTATGATACATATATTATTGCACCTAGTCGTTTATATTTTATTGTACATACATGCTCATCATTTATATTGGTATTAATTAGATTATATAGTAACTTTCATGTATATATTATTTCTCTTGTAGGGCACAAGTAGCGCAAGTGCGGGGCTATGTGATTTAGGATCTAGTAGTGCAATTGGAGACAAGGGAAAGGTAATTGAATGCAAATATGATTGAATGAATAGTTTAAATAACTTATAATGATTATACATGTCTAGACTTAGATTGATAGTTTCACATACTTGTTGTGTATATGTACAAAAAATCCTTGGCTTCACATCCTTGTTGACTACACCCAGTATACCTGAAGATGAAGAAGATGAAGAGATGCCTTGAGTACATGTGTGTTTATTTTATTGTGTTTAATAGATACAGTTCATTGTTATCAGTGACAATTATATGCTAACTTGTATCAATGTCATGTTTGTGAACATATGTAGGTTGTGTATGAAAATATTGAAAACATACCTCCTCTACCCAAGACATACATCAAGAGTCCTCCAAAGCTAAAGAGAAAATGTGGAGATGAGGTAAACAAGAATAGTTCAATTATAGTTCATTTTTATGTTAACTTTTTGAATGTGAGTTATGTACTATAACTAATCATAATCGTGGTTTTTTTTTCTTGTGCAGGATCCTTCAGAGCCGAGCAGTGCGGCTAAGAGGATCTATTTTGATGATCCATCAATAGCTTAGGATGTTATAGATATTTTTGGGATTCTTACATCTCTAGTTGGCATGTATATTTTGTATATGGACATACATGCACGTATATAGACATACATTTTGTTTGAGTTGGCATTTATGTCATATTTGTGTATGGAAATACACTTGTAATCATTTGACATTTTCATATATACAAAAGTTGATATTTGATCATATTAATTGTTGCTCATGTGTGCATGGTGTTATCATATTAAACTTTAATCTTCAATCCAATAATTAACAATGGTTAATAATGGTTATTTAATGAACAATACAATTCATTTTATTTCATCATAAGTGTTGTTTGTATAATCTTCAAATTATATATAATTCATTTCATCTAAATCATAAGTGTTAAATTTGGTTTCCTTTGGCAACTTCACCAAATTTAATGACCTCCTTGCTCATCAGGCCTCCACGAGGTCAAATTTGGAAGACAAGTTTTTTGATGGATTCTCAATGTAAATAAGGTGAAATCAACCTACAGAGGATTCAAAGTGTATCAGATGGATGTGAAATCAACATTCTTAAATGGAATATTGAAAGAGGAAGTCTACATTGAATAGCCAAATGGTTATGCTTTGACTGAAGTAAAGGATATGGTGTGCAAATAACATAAGACACTATATGGTTTGAAGCAAGCTCCTAGAGAATGGTATGAAAGGTTGCATTCTCACTTAGTGAAGATAGGTTTTCAAAGAACCAGTGAAGACAATAACATATCTCTCAAGACATGAGGAGATAAGATACTGATTAGTGTTGAGTGGAGCTACTCCACAGGGGGAGTAGCTAGTTGCAGATCGATGAAGCATGAAACTGTATGTTTTATCTTCACTTTGGCATTGCTATCAAAGAGGGAGAAAGGTATATGATTGATTATTGTAGACATGAAGATATAGTTAAAGGAGAGTTTATGGAGAAAATGTAAACCATGATTCCTATTCTATGTATATTCTTTACTCTCAATCATCACAATGAAGTGGTATTTATATTTGTATTGCCATCAATGCCAAAGGGGGATAATGTTGGCATTGCATGAAGATTGCATTAATGAAGTATAGTGTTGTCATTTATGTCAATAGCAACCGGTAATGGAGTTGTATTGCAAACCGGTATGATGCAAACCTATAGTATTATTATTGAAGCTGAGTGATCAACCAATAACCCTAACCCATTGATAAGTAGAACCCTCATCGATGAAGCTTGGAGAATTGGTTGTGATGTTCTATGATTGAATGGTGATGGGAGATGATTACGCCACATATGTATGATGCATGCGATGAGTTTCAAAGTGGTTTTGGCATGTAGAGATTACCATTTATCTTGGGAATGATCAATTTCTTAGTATGGAGTCACAAACGTGTGATGAGCTACAAGATCCAATGTCCGTTGATCCTGGTTTGATCCAAGAGCGGTTGAAGTTGTCTTGAATGATGTGGAGTTAACTGCTATGTAATCTAACAGTCAAGATTGAACTGATATGTTTGTAATCTCTATGAGATCTTAGGTTTTGTGTTGTGTTATTGACCTATTTTATTTGTTTTTAAGGTCGATGAGCTATTTGTAATTGTGTTGGAAAATTTGGTTAAGTGTGAGTTGTTATTGCCCAACAAGAAGGTGTATCTACAAAATGTTGTGAAGGCAGATAGGAGCATGAAAGGATTTGATTAAGAAAAGCAATGCTATTACCAAATCAACAAAGAACCTATTGTTCTCTAACCATTACAATGGTTAAATCCCCTAATCGAGTAAGCTTTAATAGGCTTCTTGTTCAAATCCTCTAACCAAGTGATCCATTAGCTTGGATTTGAAATCCTCCACCGAGGTTACCTCTAATAGGGTATTACCTTTAACAGGGTATTGCAGTCAATCCCTTAACTAGGTCGTTCTTAACCAGATCAGTTCTTAATAGGGCATTTTTGTAAAGCTTGTAAAAAGGTTTGGCTCCTAATAGGGTGAACTTCAGAAGAGTTTAGAATACTTGTGGTTATTCATCCCCATCGTGGTTTTTCCCATTTGGGTTTCCACGTGAAAAATCATTGTGTCAAGTGGTGAATAATTTTGTGAATGTGTTTTTGATATGGTTGATATGTATAATGGGTAAATCCACTTAGACATGTTTAGATGACCGGAAGTGATCTGAAATGAGCTATTACTGATGTTAGTTAAATGGTTTAATGTTTCGATTAAATGGTATTTGAGTTTCAGATCTGTTACACTGTATCATTGATATTTTCGTCAACCGGTAAAGCTTGACAGTGCAGTCGCGGTTTTTGACACAGAGTTGGAATCGGTAAAGTTTTGCAAGTTGTTTGTGAGTTTGAATAAGTTTGGTGAAAGTTTAGTATACTTTATATCTATTGATTCTCCCCATCCCCCTCTTACTAGTTGACCTAATCATTATAGTTTCATCATATTATAAATCAAAAGGGCATTTGAAAATGGCATTAAATTTTCAAAATTGTTGATAAACTGCTCTTTGTTTTTTGACACTTTTTAATATACGCTAAAACAAATTGTTTATGGGCCAAAATATGAATCCAATGCACTATAAAGGTGCTCAAATACGCTATGTTGCCCTTGGTATGCGCTATCTTGTGTTTGTTGACAATGAAAAATGTTATTTTTTCTATGTGCTAATATGATCTTCTGAAGACTAATGTTTTGTTTGTACATGTTACTGAATGAAATCTATGCACTACACTGATACTTATATGCACTAATATGGACTCTCAATGCGCTATGCTGTCCTAGTTTACTCTGTGTGATAATTTTTATAAAAAAATTGAAACAATTCTGGTGTTTTGATAGACGATCCTCTAAAAGATGATTTGAAAACATAGTAGACAAAAGAAAAATAGTTTGTCTATGATAAACTAATAGTGTATGTTCAATAGGATCTTTTCAAATCCTTATTTTTTTAATGGGTTTGCACAAGAAATACACATCAGATAGACCTCTCTATTTCTCAAGGGTCATTTAAAATATCAATAGCCTACACCTGGTACTCTGTCATCTCAAACAACCATGTCACACCCTAAGGTGCACCTATTTTTTTGCCTTTTTTCAGAAGTTGACATAAAGAAGATTGCTCCTCAATTGGATCTTTTTCTTGGGAGATTTATGGTGAGTGTCTTAGGGGTTGATTCTTCCCCACCATTGCACTATGATATTAGAAGTGTTTGGTAAAAATGACATGATGAGGCTTCCAGTTCTAAAGTTCGTAATTAGGATTTTATTTGGTCTTCAATGATAAACTCCCTCAGGAGGCTTCCCAACCTTTATAACAAAGGCTTTACGTATTACAAGGATACTGGGGGAAGGCTAATCACTGATAAAAACCGTTGGAGGGGATTTTCATCAACCTCCACATTTGATTATAGTGTATTGGAATAATTGGCGATAGTCATTCCCCACTTAGTTCGTTCCCCTCACACTTGCCTTATAGGCACCTTGGGAGGGAAAGCCTAGTAAAAGATTTATCTTAATACTAAATTGAAAGAAATCTTGAAAATGGTGTGTCTGGCTTTTTAATCACCCATTTAAGGGGAGAGTATATACCCAACACCTTTGAACACGGAATACATGATTTATTTTTATCCAATATCGCAATTGTTTTCGAAAAGCTACCTTGGAGATGTTTCTCCAAAAGATGTGGTTCTTTTTAACCCAAGATAAAAATATGTGTGGGATAGAAAAAACTTTTGAACAAATGAAATCCTGGTCAACCAAAGTAAATTTGCCAAAAAGAACAACAACAATATTCAATTTGAAAGATTTGAAATAGTAAAGTGAAGGTTCTTTTTAAGCTTCCACATAAAAAGTGAGGTTCATTTTAATGAACACCAAAGGAAAGTGATGTTAAATTTTAACCCCTTTGCAAAAAACTTGGAAAGTTTTGTATTGTTCTTTTTAGAGCCTAAAGAAATGTGATCCTAACTTGCATAAAAGAAAAGATTTGAGTTTGTTGTTCTTTTTACCTATGCAAGCAAGTAAAATTGAGTCTTGTTTTAAGTACAAAAATAAATCATGAGGTTCATTTTAAGCCTTTGAAAGAAAAGGAAAGATGAGTTATTTTTACTAACTTGGAAAGAAAGTAAAGAAAACTAAATTAAATCCTTTTGTTCATGCATAAAACTGTTAGAACCTGCACATAGCCAGTTAGCAAAAATCAAATCCTAATGGTAGGATTCACAAGCCTAATTTCCGATTCTGTTACCAAATTTTGTACACTCTGTCTGGTCTATGCGCTAAACTATGGAACTGATGTGCTAGAGAATGGTGCCTAAGCACTAAAAGGTAGAACCTATGTGCTACTCTGAAGCCTCTATGCTCTAACATGATATTCCTATGCACTGGAGTATCTAACAGAACTAAGCATTAAAATAAAGTTCCTATGCGCTACGATATGCTTTCTATGCACTAAATAATGCAGTAAATGCGCTAAAGTAAGTTGTAGATGTGCTACAAAATCTCACAGATGAGCTATTTTGGTATTCTAGCATGATTACTATCTTCAACATGCATGAAAAAAGATTTGAAATGTGGGGACGAGCCACATAGTGGGGGCCAAAAATGTATTCAAGATTTAGTGTTATCAAATAAGAAAATTGAGATCAAAAGCTAACATACCAATGAAACTTTTGAGTACAAAGACTAACTAAGCTTAAACTAATATAAACAAGTTAACTTCCCAAGATGTGTCTCATTGTTCTTTATCTCATAGGATCCCTCAAGTCAATGGTTGCTCTCAGATCATTCAGCAAATGGCTTAGGAATGACAACTCCAAGATTGAGTGATAGTGACTGATAATGTTCTATATGCAATGCATTCTAGATCTAATAAAGCTTGCTAACATATGATTTTAAGCTATGATAAAGATGATGATAGGATAATGAAACTAATTAGCTAGGCTAACATGATTCATGATTAAAATGCTATATTAAAATGCTCCTAAATGATTTAAAATGCTATTATCAAAAGAGAGGCTAAAATGCTTGATATAATTAAACTATAGTGTAGATGCATAAAAACTTGGATATGGATAATGAATGGAATGAGTCCTATTTATCGAAGAAATAGGGAAATGGATGGTTAAGATTCAATAATCTTAACCAGGGCTAGGATTGAAATTTACTCAATTCATGTTTACAATTTTCACCAATGAAATGGTGACAAATGCCAATAAGAGGTGGCTTGAGAGGAGATGTAAGAGGCATTAAATGCTTGAGAAGACATGAGGGTCACCCTAGGAGAGTGTGGTTAGGGTTAAGTTAGGGTTAACTAGTGGACAAAGATTTTACCCAAAGGGTAAACTCTTGTGCAAGTGTTAATAAGATAACTAGGGTCAAAACGACCCCTGGGTTATATGAGGGTTAAGTTAGAGAGAAAGTCTCTAACCATGGGTTGAGGTTGGATTAACCATTAATGGTTAGGAAGTCTTTAAAGGTTAACTTGTTGAGGGCATAAAGCCTTTAATGCATTTGAAAGACTTTGACGAAAATTTGAGAAGTGACTTCTCTTAAGGAATGTGAAAATATTTAAGAGATGGTTTAGGCTAATTAGGGTGTTTAGAAGAATATAGAAGAATCTAGAAGAGGATTAATCATGCAAGTGGATTTGTTAGGAGAATGCAAGTGGAAGAATATTTTTTATTTTAATATTTAAATAAAGCGATTTATTTCAAAAATGTGGATGACAACTTGTATTGGAGGAATATTTAAATAAAATTACGTGAGAGAGATTTTAATTTTATGTAAATTTAATTAAATGGAAAAGGGGAATTTAAGTAAGTAAAGGTGATTTATTTAGTTAAAAGGTAGGATGTGGCTAGATGAATTAATTTGAATAAATTAAATAATTTATTTCATCAAAATAGAGGAATATGGGGGAATTAATTAAATATAATTTAATTAATAGGGGAATTTTTTAATGGATTAAATGAACATTGAATATTTATTTAATATGTGGTCAGATTTATACATCTACAACAAGTGCCAGACATCGACTCCACCTGGCTTCACAAGTTTGAGCGTTTCTTCATCCCAATGGCAAGTTGATTGAACGTGACATGAAATCTCATTCTACACTCTAGGTTTAAGTTGATTACCCTTGTTAGGTTGATGTCTTGGTGTAGGATGTTATTTAGTGTCAAGTGGTCTCTTCAGTTATCATATGTTGGATTGCTATGAAGTGTTATGATTATTGATTAATTTAATTATTAATTAATTAATTGATTTATATAGTTTAATAATGTTAAATTAAATTAATAAGATTACATGGTTTATAATAAATTAAATAAATAGTTGACATTAATATTTAATAATAATTTAATGAGAGGTTATTATTATAAGGATTATTATTAAATTAATATTTATAAGTTATTTAGGTCCCTTGGTTTAATTAGTTAATTGGGCCTTTATATTTTATTCTGCCATGGATTATTTATTTAATTGGTTGATTATAATATTATTATTATTTCTCTTTTTACCCTTTTTGGTTAATTAATATATTTTCTCTACCTACCCTATTTTTCTATTGACTGTGAGTTGGTGTAAGTTAATTAAATAATATTTAATTATTCTTACATTGGTTTTTGAGAAGGGTTAGTAAGAAATATATTTTTATGCAATATTATGATTGGCCGACATATTCTATAGGTTTGGTTTTGATTTTCTATTTATTGAGCTTGCTGTGAGTTTGTCGAGGTTGGCCTTCATGAGAATTTTCTATGCGCAAAGATTTGGTTTTGTTAAGGGATTGGAATTGGACTTGAGCTAGGATTTATATTACATTGCACTTCATCAAATTTTTGGCTTTCCATAACTTATGGTTGTAGGTTGGAGTCCACTCCTCTTTCTGTTATTTTTCTTTTATTGAAAGTTTGACTACTTCGTGTTTGGATGAAAGATTGTTTGTGGGCTAGGATTCTTAACATTATGGGACTTATTTGTATGGTTGAAGATTTTATATATATCACTTGGGGAATTGTT